>NC_059346.1:36917500-37220000 GCF_019703515.2 Myxocyprinus asiaticus | reverse complement strand
TATTAGGGCACATTGGGGGGGGGGGGGGGCGGGTCTGCAGAATGGTGTTTATGTACAGGGACAATGCTGAAATCAGTGAAGCTTGGATCCATTCGTACATTCTGATAGTTTCCACCGACTGCCTCCTGCCCACAGACTGAGATTTTGTAAGGAGGTATTCTTTGACAGCTGTTCTAGAATAAAAATACAAATGTTTGTTAGTAGCATATTACAATTTATCCTTATACGGTTTGCAGTATGATTCATGAATATTGTAATAATGTACAATAAATCCTTATTGTGCTTGTGCTCATATGTCAAAAGCCATCAACAATGTCTACTTCAATAAATTTGTTCCTGATTTGTGTTCCTGCTGTGCTTAGATTGACTGTAAAGGGAAAAGGAAAGGGAAAGGGAAAAAGAAAGGGAAAATGGAAGGTGTGTCTGGATCCAAACGAGAAGCAAGGACAGAGGTTACTCAGAGGCAAAAGGTAAGCTACTGTATATATACCAAAAAACTATATTTAACCACCTACTGTATTATAATGTGTTGGGCCTCATGTATTCAGATAGAAGACAAAGGCAGGCCTAACACAGTCGTAAAACCTAACTCAAGCCCCCACATAAGTCATAAATCTTACTGATAAAAACCGCGCCAAAATCAAACAAAGGGAGTCCAAAACAGACTACAAATCCGCATCTTCATCCGTTTGCCTGCAGAAGTGAAGCGAGAAAAGATTTCTCTTCCATCTTCAATCAAGTCGACGTCGCTGATTTCTCCGCCAGCCCGACAGGCCTCCCGTTATCACCCGAGCCTCAAGGAACCGAGTCTGAGTTAAAGGACGGATGAACACACATTCTAGCTGCATCTTCATGCAATTCAAGTAAGAGGTTTACATCTGGGCAGAGATAGAATATTATAGTGTGTTATTCTTGTGTATCAAGGTTATTGCTTGTACAGTTTACGGACCGCCATGTCCACTCATTATTAATACTCAGGGTATTAATTATCACGAATTTGATTTGCTGTATTGTATCCAGCCACATTGGACTGTTGTGCATATCCGCCATCGCGGGTGAGACCAGCAAACTGAGTTTATCCATTAAAGAATCAAAGACCGCGGGACGGTTTACGAGCCGTCCACCGCGTCTCTAAGTGATAAAACTGATGGCTGCTTTCTCTCCCACGATCACTAAATCAGCTTTGGGGCTGTCACTTAATTCTCTCTCTCTCTCGTACTAACACACACACACACACACACACACACACTCTCACACACACACCCTCATGTGTTATAGGATTATTTTGTTTTCCATATCTAATCATATCACTGTTTAGTTTGTAGTTGTAAGTCGGAAGTTTATTGACTGCATTGTATTAATTATTAATTGATATTACTGCATAAATAAACTTTGTTTATATTACAAAGAGAAGTGTTTTGGTTTGTTTTGCATACACCTGTGTCACATGCTGACGGGATGTCAGTGCTCGGATTCAAACCTTCATTCATTGTTTTTTTCCGAAAATCGATATTCTTCGGATGTCGATTTTCCTAAGAAAACAATCTAATATTGAGACTGTTATACTATCTGGTTATTAGTCCCTAATTCCAGGGTAGTGCCCTGTCAATGTTAATCCTTATTAATATTCTATTGATTTTTGGTAATTGATAATTAGCTTTGACGATTGTTGATTTTGAAGGATCAATAAGCTAGTGTTAATTTTAATTAATGTATCATAGATGTTAATGATTGGTGTTTATCTTCGATAATTGTTGATTTAAAGGATTAAAAAAGCTAACATTGATTCTCATCAATGTTCTATTGATTTTAATAATTAATACTTATTTTAGATAATTATTGATTATTGCTAATAACCAAACTTGCTCCTAAACGTAGCGCACTACATTTACTGGAGCCCCATATGAGGTTTTAATGAGTTAGATTCAATTAATTAATTTAAATATTAATTAATAACTAAAGAAATAATTATTAATTATTTCTGATAGTAACACTGATCTAAACAACCAATAAAGCCCTACAAATGTCTACTGTATGTACAATGTACAGAATGTTGGAAGAATGCTATTTTGTGTGCTCATTCTGCCATCAGTCTCAAGAGGCACAACAAAAAGCGAAGGAATTGAGGAAGAAAAGGGAAGAATAAGAAGTATGAAGATTATCTGATTTTATGGTCTAGAAGAGGCATTTTACCTTGACTGTGCATTTTCTTTCTTTTTTTATATTCCTTCTTTCTATATGTATATTTTGTGATTTTGGTACACATTTTCTAACCTTAACAATATAGGCAGTTTTTAAATGGCAGTCAATGCTAAATTGAAAAAAGTATGGTGAAAAAAGTTCATAACTGAAACACTGGTTTGGATGAAGTATTGGACACACTGTGAAATTGTTTTTGTTGTATTCGCTATACTTTGTAACTTCTATATTCATATAAATGTTTTTTATCCAAAGAAAAGTGGTCTGTGATATAACCAGTGTTGGAAAAGTTACTAAAAAAGTAATCCACTACAAATTACTAAGTACTTACTATAAGAATTGTAATCAGATTACTTTACTGATTAGTTCATTGAAAAGTAATCACATTATTAATTATTTACATTTAAGTTACCTTCTAAAACACTTATCACAAAATTGTTTTGCTTTTCAAATCAAATTCAAAATAATGTCTATTTTCTCCTTGTCCATTGTCGCACACTGGTCAGCTGTCAGAGAAACGCAAACAGATGTACATATGAACATATGGATTCACAATTTTTCTCCTAATTTGGAATGCCCAATTCCCACTATTTAGTAAGTCCTTGTGGTTGCGTGGTTACTCACCTTAATCCAGGTGGCAGAGGACAAGTCTCAGTTGCCTCCACTTCTGAGACAGTCAGTCCACGCATCTTATCATGTGGCTTGCTGTGCATGACACCACGGAGACTCACAGCATGTGGAGGCTCATGCTACTCTCCGCGATCCACACACAACTTACCACGCACCACATTGAGAGTGAGAACCCCTAATCGCGACCACGAAAAGGTTCCCCATGTGACTCTACCCTTCCTAGCAACCGGGCCAATTTGGATGTTTAGGAGACCTGGCTGGAGTCACTCAGCACGCCTTGGATTTGAACTCGCGACTCAAGGGGTGGTAGTCAGCGTCAATACTTGCTGAACTACCCTGGCCCCTCCACATATTCACATTTTAATTGTATTACACATAAATTTTATTTTTTTTATAAATGATTGTTACCCAAGTAATGTATTTAAAAGTAATTACATTCACTGAAAATCAATAACTGTAATCTGAATACAAGAATTTTAAAAATGTAATGCGTTAAACTACTTTTTTTCAAAAATTAATTAGATTACAGTAACTAATTACTTTGAAATCCATTTACACCCAACACTGGATATAACAAAGCAAAAAAAAAAAAAAATATTTCATGCTCATGTGGTATTTCATTACAAATAGGCTTAAAGAATATTACTATGAAACATTTAAAATATTTCATGTATTACTTAATTTAATGTCATAAGTATAAATGTGGACCCTTCATTCTTTCAGTTAGTACTATAATATGAAAAAAAAATTATACAGTTCAAGATTCTCTCATTTTGCATAGTCTGTGAGTCAGCATAGTCTGTACATTTTGTTTTTATGAGAATTTTATTTAACCGAAGAAATAAATTACAACAATACACTACTGTTGTTGTCTTATGATGTACTAAGCACATCCTTCATACTCATCTCATATAATACACCATATTGTTTTATAAAAATAAATCAATGGCCAGTGGAATGAACACATGCGGAATAGAGCAGTCAGTGCCTGAACTTTAAATTGTCCCTCCTCTGCAAAAATATATATGGAAGTCTTGCACCCTTCACAACCGTAACACACACACCCACACACACCCACACACACACACACACACACACACACACACACACACACACACACACACACACACACTGATGTACACACAAACACATGTGTGCTCAGCCCTGCTGTTAATGGGAAAAGTCCCCAATTTTCAGAATGTGAAAGTACATCGGGATAATGTAATTCAGTATATGAATTACAATGTGTGCTTATACCAGCTATTCCAACTTTAAAATACGTCCTGGAAACCTAAATATAAAATACTTCAAAGTATTTATAATATTGCAATATTGATATGTATTGCTCTGATGTAACACAAAAGTACCCATGTAAAGACAAAGCATTATGCAGTAGTACCATTAGATTATCAAAGAGTCACTTCATCTGATTTTAAGTGACAAAAATATATATATACTGTATGTTTGCTTCAGAATTAAGTGTAAATCACATCCTAACATTTTCACTTCCAATCCTTCCATGATAATATACATTTAAGACTAATCATTCAACACTCAAAATTAAATCAAAATGATGTTAACCTCCAGAAATCGTATGCACATTGTTTCTCTTCATTTCCCAGAAAAGGGGTGAAATGGAAGAACAGCAATAATGGAAAAAGAGGAACTCAGCCAAGTTTTGTTGTTCGCATCAAACAGGGAAATCCCAGAACATCCCTCAGTTGTATAAAAGAGAAGCCGGTCAGATAATTTACTCGCATTCAGCTATCTGAACAAGGTGAAGACTCTCAGGACTTTGAAACAATGAAGACTGTGGCAGCTTTTTTTGTTTTAGTCTTTTTGACTATTGTTGCTGTTAAAGGTAAGATCTTTTGGCTTTATTTTAGTATTTCAACTACCCCTGTCACAATATCTTATTTAGTTGCTTCAAAGTAATCATTAAATAATGTGCTTGTCTTGTCCTCTAGGGCAGCCTGGGTTTGGCAGCCGACGGTGTTTATGTCAGGGTGCAGGTGTCAAAATGGTCAACCCAAAGTTTATAGAGAAGGTTGTAATTCACCCTGTTAGTCCGTCTTGTGGACATCTGGAAGTTGTGTAAGTACATTAATTATTCGTAATTGAATTTGAGAAAAACCACATCTATATTTCCCTTCAAATGACTTTATGATGTGTTTGAACAGTGTCACACTGAAGAAAATGGGGCAGAGATGCTTAAACCCAGAGTCATTGTTTACCAAACACATCATTGAGAAGATTGCAAATAAGAAGAGGTGAGTGTATTCCATGATCAGTGCCATTAAAACATTGAGCATATCTGTCTTTCACATGTTAAAAATTAATAAATGGCTATCATGGAATAATACTATATGATCTTTCCTCTTTAGGAGTGCTCAGTCAAATATGTCATGAAGTCTGGGGGTTGTGAACTCTGTCATTAAAAAGCTGTGTTGATATTTTTTATGTATAATACATAATGTAAATATAATATATTGCTTTATTTATTAAACAAACTAAGGTGCCATATGTTCCTTCTGTTGTTTATGTTGTTTATTGTCAGAGGAAAATGTCAAATAAACTCTTCATAATTTTTCAAATGATTTATTGGTCTTATGAGTGGAGGTGGTAAGAAAATGGAATGTAATATATAAAAGATGTACAGTACCAGTCAAAGTTTGGACACACTTGACTGAATTTGTTTCTCGTGTTCCTTTTTTCTTACAGTATGCTTAAATGCTTGAAAATAGCTTCGAACAATACTGTTTAAAAAGTAACCTAGATGGATACCTCATGAAGTTGGTTGAATTTTTGAAAGTGTATATTTGGGTTAGCCAATTGTAAACAGAAGGTTAAGAAAGAACACAAGAGACACTGGCGACAGCAGCCAATTTACTGTTTCAACATCCCTTTTTTATATGGAAAGTACTTATTTATTTGTAACTTCAGAGACTATGATATTTTCACATAATTGTGAAACTGAAGGTCACTTTAAAAGGAAAAACAAAAATCAAACAACAAAAATATAATGTAGTCTTGATACAAAAGAAATGTAGACAAAATAAAGAATGAGATAAGGGTTACGAAAGGGCATGGGAAGATATCTTAAGACCACAAAGCAGCACATTGGAGGTGAATAAAGAAACAACAAAATAACAGAAAATAAGCTGTAAACAGTTACAAATAAATTGACATTAAAAGTGTGACAATAATAGCACTGTGAAAAGAGAAAAAGTTTTTATTTGTCTTGAAGGAAAAATGTCAAATCACAGACAGTCTGGGGGAGTGTGTTCCAAAGTCGAGGGCTAACAGCAATATATGACCTGCTACTTACTGTAGAGTCCACACAGTTTGTCAGTAAATTACAGAAAACTGCAAGGGGTGTAGAATAGATTGTGTGGGGCAAGGCCATTTAGATCATTCAAAGTCTCAATTAGTATGCAGAAAGTGACCGGAAGCCAGTTAAGCTAATGGAGAAATGGGGTAAAAAATAATGTGATCTGTAAATGACTTACCCAACACAGACTGCAGTAGGCTACTACACAATACGAAGGCGCAGGTCAAAAATGAAGAGGGGCTCAGGTAAAAAATGCCACTCAAAGTGACAAAAATGTCCACGGAATGTAAAATATGGGGCAAAAAATGCCCTCATGATGAATTCCTCTAATTAGGCATCAGTGTTGGGTGTATCCGATTATTAAGTAATTAGATACTGTAATCTAATTACTTTTTAGCCAAAAAAGTCATGTAAACATTACATTTTAAATTCTTGTAATCAGATTACAGTTACTGACTTTCAATTAAAGTTTTTTTTACTGTAAGTACATTACTTGCGCTAAAGTAAAATGTATAATACATTTAATATATGAACTAATATGTACATCTATTAGTGTTTCTGTGACAGCTGAAGGGTGTGTGATGAATGAGGAAATATAAACATTTCGAATTTGAGTGGAAAACCAAAAACTTTAGTAGGAAAAGTGATTTAGAAAGTAACTTAAAAGTAAAATAATTAGTAATATGATTACTGTTAGATGAAGTAATCAGTAAAGTAATCAGATAACATTTTTGGGAGAAGTATTTAGTTATTTGTAGTGGTTTACTTATTTTGAGTAACATACCCAACACTATTAGGCATACATGTTATTGTACAATGTACATGTTAATGATGATTAAGATTTTATTACCTCTAACCCATAAATTCAGTCTAGTTATTCATATTGAGAATTTCTGTTAATCGAATCATTAAATTTAAATATTTGATATAAAAGGTTGATACTGTATATTTTTTTATTTGGTTAATATTAAATGCACCTGAAAATCAAAACCAGAGGGCAAATATTGCACCTTAATGGAAAGTTAATTTCTGACCCTGCTAAGGCATTTACTATATTAGTTACAGTATATATAGTACTCAGAATCTCAGAATAAAATATATACTTTTATATAGCCTTACTATAAGTACCTTTAGTTCAGGAGATCAGTATCATCATGAGTGTTAAGTTTTTTAACAGTTAAGTTTAAACTAAGTTAAGTATCTTATTAAGATAATATAAAATAATTAAATAAATAAAAAGAGGTAGTGAGAGTGTTAAACCTTTTTCCTTTAAAAGAGAAGTTTGGTTGTGGAAGTAGATCTACTTTGGAAGTAGATGTGATTTAAGAGCTCACTTAATAGTGTGATGATGTCACTGATTTTCATCATCACAATATTGTTCATTTCTTTATCCAAAAAACTATTTAATATTTTCAAAATTTAAATTTTTTTATCATGTGTATACATTTTGTATACAGACATCTGTTGAACATCTGTTGCACATGTTTTAACAAAGAAAAGTCACTTATACTGTTATACCGGCAGGTTGATACCAAAATGATTGATGTATTATTACAGTGTTGTAGTCGTGACCTGCTCATCCGAGTACAAGTCCAGTCCGAGACCAGAGTAGGTTGAGTTTGAGTCAACACCAAGACCAGAAGAGGGTCGAGTCCGAATCTAGACCAACACCAGAGTGGGCCGAGTCCGAGTAAAGACCGAGACCTGTAAAGGCTGAGTGTAAGACAAGAGTTTTTTATAAATTTATTAAATGTATAGTTTAAAGGACTATTGATCTAGGTGCATATATCAAATAAAACACATTTATTATTTGCTTAACCTTATGTTGGTTAAACAATATTCCCAGTTGAGAATAAAAATGTTATGAATTACACATCCTAGGTTAAGTGAAAAAATTTGTATTAGAATTATGACATGTCAATATTAACAAAATGTCAGTGAAAAACTCAAATTAAAGGTTTGAAGTGCCTATGTGGCTTAGCATGGCAATACAAACTACCAGCTATTATGTTCCATTCAAGTCAAGTAAACATTTCTGCCAGTTCACGTAACACAGTTCAGCTAGTTGTGGCATTTTGTATAGGGATCCCTAGTGTCACTACATCGACACAACGTCGAGTGAGTGACAGATAGGGAACGTCCTGGTTACTTTCGTAACCTCCGTTCCCTGATGGAGGGAATGAGACATTGTGTCCCTCTTGCCACAACACTGAACTACCTGCTGAAATGGCTGGGACCTGGTCTCGGCTCCTCAGCACAAAACCTGAATGAGTGGTTGCATACCAGCTCCTTTTATACCCGTATGTCCAGGGGAGTGGCATGCAAATTCCATTCGCCAATTCTCATTGGCCTTTTGTAAAAAAAGCAGAAAAGTTTGGGGCTCCCAAGAGTGACCCCTAGTGTCACTACATCGACACAATGTCTCGTTCCCTCCATCAGGGAACGGAGGTTAGGAAAGTAACCAGGATGTTTGTTATCATTCTATGCTGCAGCTAATAGTCAACATAATCTCTCTTCCAGGTCAGGACAGGCATCACAAAGGCAGATGCTTCTGTGCTGACAAAGGAGTGGACGTGGTTTTACGAAAGATGATTGAGAAGGTTGAAATCATTCCTCCAGGCCCATCTTGTGGAAACCAGGAGATTGTGTAAGCACATACATCATGATTTTTGCATATTTACACTTTAATGGTGTATTTCTGCTGCTTTCTTAACAACATGCTGATCAACACATTCAGCTCACTTTTTCTTTTTTATTTCCAGTATCACTCTGAAGAGTGCAGAGTGGAAATGCTTGAATCCTGAGTTTAAATTCACCCAGAATTTCATCAAGAGAGCACTTGAAATGAGGTTAGTGTAGTTAGTGTAGTTGTTTGTAGAACTGCTTTATGTTCACAACAAATAAAAGGACTTGTCAGGCTTAAAAAATGAAAAGGCCATTTCCTAGAATGAATAAATGTTATAATATTATCAACTGTTTCTGTTCTTTATAGGGCCCAGCAGTAGGGCACAACTCTCACAATGAATTCAGATTAGCTGCTGTGTAATGCTACAGAAGAACACCCTGTTGCTGTATAATCTCTAATTGTAAAACCTTCAGTTTTCATTACACTTCCCGAGCTTGACTTGTGAACATCTGTACAAACTGTTTAATAATGTAAATATTTATAATGTACGTATGCAACTGACCAACAACCACTGATGTAATTTATAAAGTGATAATTTATTTTACAAAATTTCAACTATGTGTATATTCTTGTTTTTTCAATGAATAAAGCTAACTAACAAACATTGTTTTGCAATGTTATTCAATTTGTATTACTGTGTTAGTTTGTAAAATTATTTCATTGTCCACTATGTCGATGCACAGTGTTTCCAAAAAATTAAAATGAATGGCCTTTGTCTGTGTCACTCATTACAGAACCTCTTTTTAATGAAGTTGACATGGTGAAGCACATACAGTTCTGTATGCACAAACAAATCTTGTAGAACTCCAAGTTATTATCTGGGCAGTCACAGTGTAATATATGGAGGCTCAGGTGAACAGCAACATGAAAACCAAATGCAGTTTTATTTAGAGATACAACAAAAAACAAACAAACAAAAAAAAATTAAAGCTACACTATGTAACTTTTTTGGTTAAAAACTAACAAAATGTTATTAATGATAGAGTCTTTCTTTACCCAAAATACACTTTGATAAACCTATAATAATGTTTATATTTTAGAGCTGTCAGGATGGATTTCGTGGGAAATTGCATACATAAGTAATTCGCCCACGCGTGTTGATGTCATATTCATACACAAAGAAAATAAGCTCCGGCTTCTGTAGCGCGTGTATGGGAGTAGAATGAAGCTGAAAGATTGTTGTCACAACGAACGAGAAAAATTGACCGTGGATCATTAAAAATGGCAAACCTCCGCAGTTATAAAAAGTTTACAACATCTGACCTTATCAGACTATCAATCATTGTGTCTAATGTTAACAAATGTTGCCTAACTTTTGTAACGTCATTTATTTCAAAACATTAATGTTTCAAATAAGTCAAAACAATAGCATAAGATATGGAACTTATCTGCTCAGATGACGTTTTCGGATATCTGTCTTTTCCTTTCTTTCGTTATTTATTTGTTCATTCACTCTGATAAGATATCCTGTATCCAGTGTACATTGATGCCACATTCATCTGAGCAGAGAAGCAGAGCTGAAGCAAAACTTACGTTATAACCAAAACAATGTTCTTCCGCAAGACACATGCAGTTTTATTTTTTAACCGCTAGAGGTTGCCAGTTTATGCAACAGACCTTAGCAAGTTATACAGAATCAGTGCTTGACAAGAGACAAATGGAACATGAGGGGTTTAAATATTCAAAGACTAACAGGCAAACAAGACAGATGAACCAATGCATGAACAAGACTGATAACAATTAAAGATGCACTCAGTAAGGTTTTTCCTCATTTAAAAAGTTTCACTTCAAAATAAATAAATAGTCATTTTTAAACATGTGTTTAAAATCATGACCACTCATGTGAGATGAATTAACAATTAATAACTTTGGAGTCTTTGTTTTACAAGATTTGTTTGTGCATACATAACTGTATGTGTCAATTAATAACAAAACAGAAGTAAAGGGGAATTACTATGAGGAGTGCAACAAATCATAATTGTAGCGTACCAAGAAATAAAACAGCCTTTGGACAGTCATCATTCTCAGCAAAAGGTGTACATTTATGGAACAATTTACCAATAGAAATGAAAAGACAAACAGAATTGAAAGGATTCAATAAAACTATTAAAAAAAAAAAACTGGTTTAAACAGAATCAATTTTGTGAACATTGATGGTTTTATTTAGTGTTTATACAGTTGGTTATTTTGCTAAGTATGCATTTTTATTGTCTACTATATACTGTATTATTGTATTTTAAATGATGTTTACTGTTTGTTAGATTTCTTATGTAAAAGCCTAACCAGGGACAGGTGCTGCAAATTAGCTGTTAGCTAGAAGCATATATATAGAGCATCTGCTGCTCAAAACTTGTGTAGCAATGTTATTCTGTATTGTCCCTGTCAAATAAACCAATAAATAAAAAAATGAAAAGGTCAGTCATATTAGTACGGAAGCCCTGAACTGCAAGGTGGAAAAAAAAAAATAACGGTGAAAAAAAAAATTATAATTTGTTCACTCTTCAAAAAAAAATTTTTCTCTCTCTTCAAAAATGTTTTTTTTTTCTTCTCAAAAACAATCCGCCTAGCGGTTGTGGTTACATATGTTTGATATGGCATTCGTTGTCGTGTAACAACTGGAGCAAGTGCCAAGACAGAACTCCTCGTGATCCCAGCCAACCCATCTGTTGACCACAACCTCACTATTCATCATGGTTCATCTACACTAACACAAACCAGAACAGCTCTGAACCTGGGAGTGGTGGTAGATGACCAGCTTAATTTTACCACCCACATCTCATCAACCGTCTGGTCTTGCAGATTCGCACTCTACAACATAAGGAAATCAGACCTTTCCTGTCTCAATATGCTGCACAGCTCCTGGTCCAAGCACCGGTCATTTCAAGACTGGACTACTGTAATGCTCTGTTGGCTGGCCTTCCAGCTTACACAGTTAAGCCACTGCAGATGGTCCAGAATGCAGCAGAGAGTCTGGTCTTCAATCAGCCAAAAAGGGCTCATGTCACTCAGCTCTTGATTTCACTTCACTGGCTACCTGTAGCTGCCTGCATCAAATTCAAGGCTTTGACTCTGGTCTTCAGGACAGCCAATGGAACTGCACCCTCTTACTTCAATTCAATTCTCCAGGTCTATACTCCAACTCGCTCTCTGCAGTCTATGAACGAGCGGCGCCTGGTGGTCCCATCACAAAGAGGCTCAAAGTCTATTTCACGATTGTTCACTTTCTCTGTTCCACTGTGGTGGAATGAGCTTCCAACCTCCACACGATCTACTGATACCATTGTAACATTCAAGAACCAGCTGAAAACACACCTGTTCCGTGAGCACTTAACCAATCCACACTAATTGTACTTACTATTGAACTTAACTTTGCACTTACTGTACAAAAAAAAATAAATCCTTCTCTGTCTCTTTCTTCTGCGCTAGCTCCTATACTACTCCAGCCACCTTGAGAGCTTGGCAGTACAACACTGTAGAAGTTGTTGAACTTTGTATGACAAATTGCTTGCTATGTTCCTCATTTGTAAGTCGCTTTGGATAAAAGCGTCTGCTAAATGACTAAATGTAAAATGTTAATCTAATTCCCCTGTGCACAAAGCGAGGTCCCTAAAGAAATAATATACTGAGTATGGTGTGGAAGAACTTGACTGGCCTGCACAAACCCCAGACCTGAACCCCATTAAACACCTTTGGGATTAATTAGATGCTGACTGTGAGCCAGTGTCCATCCCCCAACATCAGTGCCTGACCTTACTGATGCTCTTGTGTCTGAATAGGAATAGCTAATGTATATTCCAACTAGGGATGTGCAAAACTACCAATTTTCATAATCAGCTAGTCGGCTAGTGGGTGTTAAGGATAATAATGTATAATTAGGCTCCGTTATTTTTATATGACCCCAATCAGACGCCTTTTAAAGGGATATACGTATGCTAACGGCAGCACTACAACATCATGACTAACAGATATTCAACAAATAAATAGGCTAAACAACTATAATATCTTATTGCACAAAACTATCAAAATAATAAAAGTAAGAAATAAGAAAGGCTCCAATACAGAGTACCACAAATCCACTTTTTGCATCCTGAACACATAATGATGTGCTTCAATGTAACCAGAGCACTTGGGAGTCTCAGGGTGATCCTTTCTGCACATACAAAAGTGCAGAACTGCAAGATAATATTGCGGGTACACATCTAGTTCAGGACATCAAACAGTTAAAACCTTTTTTACTGCTATTTATGTAAGCAGTGTCAGACAGAATCAGCAAAAGACTTTAATCTCTCTAACACACCTCACAAATATGGGAATATTACACAAAGCAGGGGATTTACTGTTTGACAGTGATCATCTTGAAATGTATTGTTGATGCGGCATTTCGCTGAAACAAAAGTGCAAAAAAAGTCTAAACCTAAAGCAGTAAAGAGACTAAAATTCAGAGGGTTTTACTGTACTGACTGTTAAGCACTAAGAAGCTGTGTCTCTCAATTAATTCGAGAATTGCGTCTCCCATTAAAACAACCACCACTACTAAAATATTAATGTTAGTAGTCGACCCCAATAATCAATTTGTCAGTTTTTAGATGACTATTCGATTAGTCGACCACCCTAGCATATCCCTAATTCTAAAATCAAGTGGAAAGCCTTTCCAGAAGAGTGGAAGATCAGCTATAGATATGAAAGGCCTGAGAAATTAACATCTATCTAAAATTAACATCACACTCAAAATAAGACATATCACATCATATCACATACACCAATCACAAAGTAAATATTCTCTGACGTAGGAAGAGAGGAAAACAGTGTGAGTTTGAAGAGTAAACTAACTCAGCAAAAAAGACTCCAAAAATTGTTGGAATATGCGAAATAATCCATTGGCTTATAAAAATTTGTGTTACATGTTAGAAATGCCAGAAAACTAAAAATGGACCTCATCCAGTTACTTACATATAAGTAACCACATATAAAATATATACAGGATGTTACTGCATTCTTCCAAGGGCCAAACCATCAGTCACCCCTCAAGCACTCAAACACACTCACTCACACACACACACACACACACACACATGTGGCTGTTTATTGGCCTAACAGTTTATACAGTGCATAATTCTGAGTGCATTAAAATGAAAAATAATGTAGTGCACCTCTAGATTAAACTTTTTTATGTATTATGTACATTACATTGCACCTAATCTGCCTAGTTTCACCAATCAGTATAATTATAAGTGGTATTTTCAGATTTCACAGAAAGTGAAAATTTAATTTTCACTTTCATTTCCATCAGCATGACAACACAATGTCTTGATGAGACTATAGTATATAAAGAAGTTGTGAAAGCACATCATCATGTTCCATTGAAATGAGATGTTTTGTATGATTTGTGGTTTGATTATACTTCTGTTAAACTGAAACTGACTTCCATGCTTATTTGATATTTCTACATCAGAACTCTGATTAGTCACTGAATTTCATCATTAGAATATAATATTTCATTAAAATATGTGATGATCTGCATCCAGCGCATTATTGCTCATTGTGTTGAAAACTCAAATTAAACCATTTTCAAAAGAGACTTTTTTTCTCCCCACGACTTAAATTGAAGTAATTTGCTTTGAGTTCTCATACCTGCCAGCGAAAAGGTTTGAGAAGTCAGATATTTTGCTCTGTTTATGTTGCTTGTTAAACTTAAAGATTGCTTTAAAGTTACCACCCCTGGAGTCGTGATTTCGAATCCAGGGTGTGCTGAGTGACTCCAGCCAAGTCTCCTAAGCAACCAAATTGGCCCGTTTGCTAGGGAGGGTAGAGTCACATGGGGTAACCTCCTCGTGGTCACGATTAGTGGTTCTCGCTCTCAATGAATGGTTCTTTCCCGCGTGGTAAGTTGTGCGTGTATCGCAGAGAGTAGCATAAGCCTCCACATGCAAGTCTCCGTGCTGTCCTGCACAACGAGCCACATGATAAGATGCGTGGAAAAAAAAAGAAAAAAGATTGCTTTAAAAATGATAAAATCTTGATTTATGGTTTATGGTAAGTTATTCTGAAACTCAGCTTGTGCTGTGAAAAACATGACCCAGTAGTGTCTGTAGAATATTATTGTATGCACATTATTTCAATATTGATAAATGTTAAAGACTGGACAAATTTATTAGCACACAATAAGTTTCGATTTTTAGCTTTCACTGAATTTAAAAGTAAAGAGGTAGTGAAAACATTTGACCCTCTTCCACAGAAAAGACACATTTTGTCCCACATTCTAGTTTGTGGTTTCTTAATATCCTTTGCAAAGTTAACCCAACATCCATAAGTATGCAAATAAATGTTTTTTTTAAAAAAAAAAGTAAATTCCAACCACAACTTGTAGTGACATCACAAGTTTTGATCTTTATAATTGTTTTATTTCACAGTCTAAAAATGATTGTAACAGAACATTAAGAACATATATGGTAACACTTTACAATAAGGTTCCATTTGATAACATTAGTTAACAACACAAGTTAACATGAACTAACAATGAATAATACTTTTACAGCATTTATTAATCTTGGTTGATGTTAATTTCAACATATAGTAATAATTTTAAAAATCAAAAGTTGTGTTTGTTGACATAAGTTAATGCACTGTGAACTAACATGAACTAACAATGAACAGTAGTATTTTTATTAACTTACATTAACAAAGATTAATTAATGCTTTTAAATATATATTGTTCATTGTTAGTTCATGATACCAAATGCATTAACTAATGTTAACAAAAGGAACCTAATTGTAGAGCGTTACTACATACAGTATACTGTAATTAGATGATCACGCTGTTGTCAGTATTGAGCCTGCAGTTCAGTATTGGCAAATTTTATCTAGACAACAAGCTACTGTATAACTGTTTTTATGGGTTGCTGAAGTTGTTGTTAGTGATTTAGTAGAACTAGTGCTATAATTTTGACTCAGCATAACCCACTGTTACTCAACCTCAATTAAAAACAATGTCCTAAATTGGAGCACACAACAAACATTGTGATGTGTTCACAACAGCCTTTAAAAGCCATTGCAAATCTATAAATGTAATAGTTTCAGTGGTTTAATTATCTACAGTATAAATTCAATAATTATAGTTTAACAATGTGCTTTGGAATTATTTTACATGCCCCAAGCAAATGCTTTTTTCACTTGTGTGTTGGCCTGATATACTTCCCCAAATTATAAGTCTTAATTCACACGAATATTGCAGTCTGATTTAGCAATGATAATTCCTTCCTCATTCATGGAAATTTAAACTCGGACACAGGATGCTCTGTATCAGACACTCTCTTCAGTTAGTTTGGGAGAAGGTGTTGCCAAGAAAAGGCAATAAAAAGATAGGAAGTTGGAATAGTGAAAGAGAAACTGAGGACTGTCTCGGAGAGGGGAAACCCCTGATCTTAGAGTATTTAAATGGAGCTGCTGAACACTTTTGTTCATAATCTCATTGCTTCACACATTACCACAAGCAAAGCGAAGACTATCAAGAGCAAAAAGACAATGAAGACTGTTGCAGCTATTGTTCTTCTTGCATGTCTGCTTATTATTGAGGTGAAAGGTAAGTTTCAGAATTGCTGTTTGAGAAGTTTAAAGTGCCTTTATATTGCATCTAAATATTTGTTTGATATAATATTGTTCAGCAGTTAAAAATAAAATTGTATGAAATATATGAAATCTCTTTTCCAGGGCAGGCCAGGGTTCCCAAGGGCAGGTGTCTCTGTGCTGACAAAGGAGTGAACATGGTTTTAATGAGAAACATTGAAAAGGTTGAAATCATCCCTCCAAGTCCATCTTGTGGAAAGCAGGAGATTATGTAAGTGGCAAAATATTTTACATAGTTTAAATGTTTGTACATTAATAATTCTGTGTAAACTAGCTTTAGTTTTATTGCAACCGTACAGATGAATCATTGTTTCTTGTGCCCTTTGACAGAGTCACTCTGAAGAAAGGTGCCAGTCGGAGATGCATGAATCCAGAGTCTAAATTCACTCAAAATGTCATCATGAAGGCTCTTGAAAAGAGGTGAGTAAATCTCTGCGTTATGTATTTTTACTTCTGCTTTACATCCGTGCAGAGTGAAACCCATGGTCATTTCCCAAATAAATTAATTTAAGGGTGAAATACAAGTAACTGTTTTTGATTTTTACAGGAGCCAGCCAGTCGAGGATTCTCAGTGAATCTAGATCAGCCATTGTGTTGTGCCACTGAAGAACACCCTGATATCGGCACCATCAGCACCAACATACTTCAGATGACTGTATTCATACACTGCTTAAATCGTTTGAAAAAAACTTTAAAACATTTTATTGACAATATTTATTTAACCATTAAACTATGGATTGTAAAAAGCCTTTATATTTTTGATTATATAATTATTTTATTTTTCACAAAGATACTTTCTTAAGACCACTGAACACTGTGTCATATGTATAGTTTTCACCATTTTTGTATGATTGTAGTTTGTCTGTAATTTAATTGTCTCTATGATGCACAAAAACAAAAAAGTGTCAAATAAATGAAATTTTGTATCTAAATGAAAAGCCTTCTGACTTTTTTTCCATTTAATATCTGTGGGAGTGTTTTGTAACTTCTGTGAAGTGAGTAGTCTGTCTTTACTATATCAAATTGTAAGTCATTGCATTATGTGTTCAAATATTCATAATATACTTCTCAGAACAACAACAACAACAAAATGCACATGTAATGTATTACACATGCAGTAGGCTATAGTTGCATGGATATCACATGGTTGGAATAAAACAGAAGGTCTTGGGGGAGAATTAGAATTTTAGGTCCCAAACTCCATTGCTATTACTATTGTAAACAAAGTTTTTTCCAATAAAATTTGATTTGAAGTAAATTGCTGTGGCTATAACTTACTGAATTACCAAAATTGTTACAGCAAGTCAGTCATACTGCAACTTGACCCTTTGGCCAATGCCTGAAATGCAGTCTCAGACAAGATTTTCCCAAACCTTGCTTTACATTTTTGGCACAACAATAAAATTATCTAACTGTTTATTTTGGTCAGAATACTGAACTGCCACACTGGATAAAACAGTCTATTGAGAATTTCATACAAGTCACAGAAATATTCTCACTTTAACTAAATAGCACCAAAGCTAAAAACTAGCTTGCAAAGCTGCGGTCAAAGCAAGCTTTAACAAATCGGGAAATTAAGTTATAACACTCAGTTGCCTGCATCAAGCCTCTCCACTAATGGAGAGAGATTTTTTATTGCCTCACTTAAAAAGGGGGCAGGCATAGGATGAGGTCACTCATTTCAGGGCTCCAGACTGCGACAAAAATGGTCGCAAATGCGACCAAAAAAAAATGGATTGCGACAGTAATCGGGTTGTGTGCGATCATATGCAGTTTCATCAGATATTATCTTGTGAGGTATTGAATACATCTTTAGAGTGCCCACTAGTGTGTCTCGCGCTGCTTTTCACCTGTTCTGTTTCTGACGAACTCGCTGCACTGCACACAACAGCAAACCCAGTGCGAGAGAGTCGTGAACAAATAACTCTTTTGAACCGGGTCTTTTTCATGAACTACCCAAAAAGAACTGAGGGTTTGAACTCAGGAGCTCAGGATAGCAGTTTGACTCAGATTCACTTTCTCAGTGAATCAGCCATCAGTGAGCTTGAGCTTACAACTGGGAGCGCAGACTTTTCAAAATATATTATGTATGTGATCAAGCTTTTGACACTTAGGACAACTGAGGGATATGTACACTCTATTACACAAGGTGCAAACATTCATTAATGCTCAAGAAGGCAACACACTACTATATGCATACTAAATGTATGTAAATGAGCAGTACTAAATTAAAAAAAAAATCTTTTATCTCTTATTTGTATAAATTATGAAAGGGGTGTGAACATTTATGAAACAAAAGGGAATGCAAACTTATCTTCTCAACTATATATATATATATATTTATTTATTTATTGAATTATCACTCTTGTATTTAATTATAATCACATGTATGTTCATCATGGACACTGTAATGTAAAGTAGCCTACCTTTTTTCTCTGCTACGTTATTGGGGTTATTAGTGTGTTTGTGTTCTTGTTTGTTATTTGTCATTGTATTATCATAACAACAGGTAAAAGGTAATGTGGCCACCAATACCAGGATTAAAAATATTATGTATTTCTATTCCTGCAAAAAACAATGCAGAAGAGAAAGTAATTATTCTTAATATTTCCTACACATTGATTTGTGTGTGTGTGTGTGTGTGCGCACGCGCCATCATTTCCAAATAACAAATGACTATTTTCAAAAACAGAGACTCAATGTAAAAAATGTAATACTCAATGTAAAGTGGTAGTGACTAGTGAGAGCCTCATACCTTTGACCTATTTCTTCTAAACAGAGAGGTTGTGGCCTATGCACTTGTCTGTGGTTTGTAGACTCATCCACAGATTTTATTTTTTTAAACTTCTTATTCTACTTCAGAACTACTTATTTTAATATATATATATATATATATATATATTTTTTTTTTTTTTCCTACTAACTTAATCAAAAAAGTAGTAGTGGCCCAGGTTTGCACAGCACAACAAAATTAGCAAAGCAAGGAAAATATTAAAACACAACAGAAATAAACCACAGCACAACAAAATTGAACCACATCATAACAAAAATGCTTCAGCACAATGAAATTAAACCACCATATAATGAAATTAAACCACAACAAAATTAAGCCACAACACAACAGAGGCCTGTACCATGAAGGTCGCTGAACGAACTCAGGATTTCAGGATTGCTTTCAGGTTGACAAATATGTAGCAAATTAGCTTAAAAAGGGAATTATTTATAATTAATTATAACTGGCCATAATTAACAATAAATATTTAGATTGGATCTTAGAATTAACTGTAGCAGAATCGATATTACAATTATTTGATCTGTCCGTCCAATATGAATATGTAGCAAATTAGCTTAAAAAGGGAATTATTTATAATTAATTATAACTGGTTATAATTAATAATAAATATTTAGATTAGATCTTAGAATTAACTGTAGCAGAATCGATATTACAATTACTTGATCTGTCCGTCCACCGAGCAGACAATATAATTATTTATCAATTCTAGGAAGATTACTTTCCTGGCCAAAGAACAATAGCCTTCCTACTTATACAGTGCTAGCAGTAGTTTAGCACGTAGCAAGGAGCAACATTCAGTGACTTTGAATTGTGAGCGGAACACAGAGGCAATCAATTGTGAATATAAGGGATTTAATAAATGAAACTATAACTAACATACAAACAAACTAAGCAAAACATACATATATAGAATGAAGGAATAGTAAGAAAAGGAGAGACAGAGAGCAGAGAATGGCAATATTTCACGTCAGTTAACCACAACCTAAATGAGAATCATCAGAGGCACAATTCACCTTAAAAGGGGTTCAAACTTAAACGCGCATCTAATCAGTTGTAAATGGTTACTTGCATTGGTTTGTTGCTGAATAAGAGTCTTGATGCGGTAGACGAGGTTCTCGACGATTTCTTTAGGAGTGAGTTGAAGAAGTCCACAGGAAATCCACAAAGTTACTTGAAGGTAAACACTGCCAGAAGGTTAAACTCAAGAGAAGAGTTTTTGAGTGGGTTGGTAATTTATATGCAAATGTCAAAAGGCTAAAAGGTTTTTTTCAAACAAAGTGTAATTAACCATCACTGATCTTACACAGACGTTACAAATACAAAACAATCCAATAAGGCTTAATTGGTGCAGCTCATCAACTTTGGTTGTGTCTCGTTTGGAAGGCTGCGTCCTCCGCAGGTCGCATTTGTCGGCCGCATACGTCATCGAGGCTGTCTCGTTTCATTTTGAGAGAGAACGTGATTCACTTCTCCCGAGAGACTCAGGGATTTACCTTTCTGCTGAAAGCTGATGATTATGAAAATAAGAATTTAAATTCATTTAAACTGTGCACAAGACATTGTTGTATATATATATAATGCCTTTACTCTGCTCAAGAGTTCAGCATGAAATCATGAAGACTTCAAACACATGATTTACACATTACAAGGGAAACTGTGCAATTAAAGACATTTACACAACAAGAAGAAACAGCAGCTGCTACGAGAGCTCAAGAAGACTGCTACAAACAAAATTCTTAATATAATATTAAAAAAAATACAAAACAGCTGGTATATTATGCGTAAGTGAACTCATATAGGCCCATAACAAGAACACACATTCATTTTAAAAGCTTACATTTATTTTAATATAAAAGCTTGTATATTTCTTTGAATTGAAAATGTATATATATATATATATATATATATATATATATATATATATATATATATATATATATATATATATCATTCAAAACTATTACAAATAAATATAGGCTACTATTGATTACAAAACGAACATAGACTATTAAGATGAATTTTTTCTTCCTAAGTTTATTTTCCTTTCCCAATGTCTACCAGTTAGTATATCAAAAAGTGTTTTTAGACAATGGAACAGGCTACTTTGTAAATATATATGGGATAATAGGAAACCTAGAATTAGTCTTAAAATTCTTAAGTTGTCAAAAAGGCTTGGAGGACTAGAATTCCCAAATATAATAAATTATTATAAAGCTGCCCAAATTCAGTCTATATTGATTTGGATGAACAAAGAATCTAAAGTGAAATGGAGGAAGATGGAAATTTATCAAATTGGGGTACCTATTAGTGTATCCCTGTTCCTACCCAAACAAAGCAACACATTTAAATTAATAGATAATATTTGTATTGATTGTATTTTCTTAATTTTTCTTTAAAAAAATAAACAAGAAATTGCTAAAGATCCTGATTTCATGCCAAATAGATTAGATAATACATTTAAGTTTTGGGCAGGTAGAGGTCTGAAAAGATATCACCAACTGTACACTGATAAAGGAATGGATACCTTTGCAAACCTAGCAAAAAAGTATGAGCTTCCAAATTCACAATTTTTTGTATTATTATTTACAGGTAAGAAGATATTTATTAACAGAAGTTAAAGTAAAAGATATTAAAAAGGAAATACATCCATTAATAAATTATAGAATTGATATATACAACACAACTAATCCAATAAAAATGTTAGGAATTTTAAAGAGTGCACTTGAAAGTGATATACAGGACACTATGTATAAAATTATATGTTGGAGGATGAATTAAATATAAAAATTAGTTAGCATGACTGGGAAGAAATATCATATAATACATTCTATACTACTCAATTCAGTGTTTGGAGGGAATATGCTTGGAAGCAGGGGTGGAGCCAGGAGTTTTTCACAGGGGTGGCCTGGCAGGGGCCAGCGATCAGTCTGTAGTGGCACAGAAATTTCAGGCAACATTTCCGTATCGTCGGGGGGGGGATACAGTGACACCCGGGACAGAGAAGTGCGGCAACCTTGGTGTGCGCACATGTTAAGACTCCTGTGTGTTGCGGTTGTACAGAGACAGTTCCACCTCTAAAAACTAAATTGTGCCCAAGACAAAAAATGACCAAAGCGGCAGTTGCGAGTGGGGTGGCCAATGGGGTGGCCAGGCTTCGGTCCACGGCCACCCCAGGCCACCCCCTAGCTCCGCCACTGCTTGGAAGATAGATTTTTTTTTTTTTTATAACACCTGTTATTCAAAGTAAATACAATAGCATGGTAAAAGGGGATAAAAAGGCTCGTTACAGTCAAATTCTATATGAGTGCACTAAATTGACAAATTATTGGGATGAAGACAGGTTAATGTAATATTTAACTGCACAATAGAAATACATCCAGAAAACCTTATTTTGGGTAAAATGCCATTGTCCTGAAATAAAACTGAACAAAATATATTTAGGGTAATCAGAATAGCAGCTTTGAAACAGATTACAAACAATTGTCTTAAACTACCACAATTTCAAAGATGGAGAGAAATGATTTAGGAAATATACTAAATGGAGAAAGTAACATTTAAAATTATTAATAAAAACCTGGAATGTGAACATAAATGGGATTTTCTTAAAAATGTTATAAATTAATTTAGATAGATTGTTTCCTGCAGACTTTGATTTTTGAACAAAATTAGTTAAAATAGGAGGTATGATGTCCTATCTCATTTAATATATAAAAAAAGGAGGTGATGCCTTAACTTTCTTTCCAATTCATTTGAAATAAAATATAACATGTAAATGAATGAATTACAAATGTTATTTATAGAATATGTTGTGAATGGTTATTTGATATGGTTATTCAAAATAACATAGTTTTTTTATTATTATTATTATTTCTCTTTCTTGATGTACAATTTAAACATTGTCTTCAGCAAAAACTGATTACAACTATTGATTAATTAAAAAGTGAACACTTGGAATACTGTATGCAAAAAACTGGTATGCAATAATAAGATGTATTTGTTCTTTTTATAAAAGATGTATTTTGTGTACTGCTTATATTGCTTATTGCTTATATTATTATAAATTCAAGTAAAATACTATATGTTCATCTCGAGTCCATGAAAGAAAGAAGGGGTTTGGGTGGCGTTCACCCCTTTCCATAGCAATCTTGAGCTTTTAGTATTTTTAAAATGATTATTTTTTGCAGGTATCATATTAATCCATCTTACTGGCTGTTTCATAGATAGAATTTATTAGGTTGTTTATATTTCAAAAATATTTTTGCTATGGCTAATGAGGGTAAATGAAAAGCAATACAATTTTAAATAAAATACAAGACTCTATCTGCTGAAAATCTACATCTGATTCTCAAATAAATAATTTATCATGAAGAGTCAATTTTGTGGATTTCTAGGGGGCCGTTTACACGACAACGTTTTCAACTAAAAACGGAAAACTTTTTATGCGTTTTGGCTGTTCGTTTACACGACAACGGCGTTTTGGGGCCTGAAAACGCAAACTTTTGAAAACGGGTTTCAAAGTGCAAGTTTTTGAAAACAATGTCAATAAAACGATGACATCATGCGCATGCGTATTTTATGTTCAGTCTATAAGCATGAACTTTGAGAACTTCGTCCTTACCTCCAGGGCAAATAGACCAATATGAGATCACCAGTTTGAGTCCTTAAAAAGGTGGTGTGCTTTATAGTCCAGGGTCACTTGTAGTAATAAAGCAACCTCAATGTCTGGACAAAATTGCTCTATGCTTTCGCCATCTTCATTGTTTGTATTCACCGCTCTGTGGAAGAGTGTGTGTAAAACACTCTGGTGAGTGTGTATATCACGCCAAATGTGTGTTTGAATGCTGCACTGCAACAGCTGACTGATCAAATCACAAACACAGAACAACAATACCCGGACTCAGTTATTATTATTCTTGGGGATTTTTTAACGAATCCAATCTCACACTTATTTCTCTGCCCAAATACAATCTGTTTGTATTTGGGCAGAACTGCCCAAATACAAACAGCACATTACATGCCCCACCAGAGACAGGAACATACTGGATCATTGCTACCTAACAATAAAGAATGCATATCGCTCTGTCCCTAGAGCAGCTTTGGGACTCTCTGATCACTGTCTGGTTCATCTTCTTCCAACCTACAGGCAGAAATTAAAATCAACCAAGCCAGTAGTAAGGACTGTAAAGAGATGGACCAATTAAGCAGAGCGGGAACTACAAGCCTGCTTTGACTGCACTGATTGGAGTGTTTTTGAGGCTGCAGACACCAATCTGGACGAGCTCACAGATACTGTTACATCATATATCAGTTT
The DNA here is from genome assembly GCF_019703515.2 of Myxocyprinus asiaticus. NCBI lineage: Eukaryota > Metazoa > Chordata > Actinopteri > Cypriniformes > Catostomidae > Myxocyprinus > Myxocyprinus asiaticus. The sequence continues at coordinate 37,195,426 of NC_059346.1, read as the reverse complement.
CTGTGAGGATATGTGCATTTCTACTAGGACTTATTTAACATTTAACAATGACAAACCGTGGTTTACAGCAGTGTTCAGGCAGCTTCGTCAGGCCAAAGAGGATGCTTACAGGGGTGGGGATAAAGTCTTGTACAATCAGGCCAGGAACACACTGTACAAGGAAATCAGAGTGGCTAAAAAAAGATACTCTGTGAAGCTGTAAAACAAGTTTTCAGCTAATGACCCTACATCAGTGTGGAGTGGCATGAAACAACTCACAAATTACAGGACTCCTACCCCCAACCCTGTGGTGGACCAACAATTGGCTGACGACCTGAATGTGTTCTACTGCAGATTTGAAAGGCCCAATCTCACACCCCATACCCACTCTGACCTTCACTTCACACAAACACCAACACCTCCTGCAACCCCCCTCCTCCCCCCTCCTGCTACTCAACCTGCACTTAAGATCTGTGAAGATGATGTGAGCCGCGTCTATCGGAAACAAAAGACAAGGAAAGCTTCAGGCCCAGATGGCGTCTCACCAGCGTGTCTTCGATCCTGTGCTAACCAGCTGGCCCCCATCTTCACACAGATCTTCAAATGATCAATCATTATTCCTGTCCCAAAGAAACCAAAAATCACAGGACTTAATGACTACAGACCTGTCGCCCTGATGTCTGTGGTCATGAAATCATTTGAGAGACTGGTGCTGGCCCACCTGAAAAACATCACTGGACCCTTTCTAGATCCCCTTCAATTTGCTTATCGAGCAAACAGGTCTATGGAAGATGCAGTCAACATGGGATTGCATCATATCCTGCTACATCTGGACAGACCAGGGACATATGCAAGGATCCTTTTTGTGGACTTCAGTTCAGCTTTCAACACCATCATCCCAGCTATATACTCCAGAATAAATTACATCAACTCTCTGTTCCCATGTCTATCTTTCAGTGGATTAACAGCTTTCTGATGGACAGGCAGCAGCTTGTGAGACAGGGGAAACTCACTTCTAGCACCTGTACAATCAGGGGTGTGTGCTCTCTCCACTACTCTTCTCCCTCTACACCAATGACTGCATCACCAAGGACCCCTCTGTCAAGCTCCTGAAGTTTGCAGACGACACCACAGTCATCTGCCTCATCCGAGATGATGATGAGTCTGCATACAGAAGGGAGATTGAACAGCTGGCTGTCTGGTGCAGTCAAAAAAACCTTGAGCTGAACACGCTCAAAACGGCGGAGATCATTGTGGACTGTAGGAGGAACACCCTGACACTGATCCCCCTCACCATTCTAAAGAGCACTGTGGCAGCAGTGGAGTCATTCAGGTTCCTGGGCACTACCATCTCACAGGACCTGAAGTGGGAGACACACATTGACTCCTCTGTGAAAAAGGCCCATCAGAGGTTGTACTTCCTTCGCCAGCTGAGGAAGTTCAACCTGCCACAGGCGCTGCTGATACAGTTTTACTCAGCAGTCACTGAGTCTGTCCTCTGCACTTCAATAACTGTCTGGTTTGGTTCAGCTACGAAATCAGACATCAGAAGACCACAAAGGACAGTTCGGACTGCTGAGAGGATTATTGGTTGCCCCTGCCCCCTTTTTAAGAACTATACACTTAACTTTACAGGCTATTTGATGATTTAAACCTACTTGGAATCCCCGCGATCTCAGACACACCTTTCCATGCATCATTTTTCTTAAATATGTCCCTATACGTGGGCAGAGACATACCATATAACACTGGTAAATTGCTAACAGCAAGGATTAGCCTTTCCTCCATCTTTCCGTCACTGCAGGAGCTGAGAGAGAGAAGGATCACGTGAGCTCTACCATCTTCTCTCATATTGGCTGTCACTCCCGAAAGTCGCTCTTCATTTGCATAAAGTTAAACATTTCTCAACTTTGTCGCATCGCTGGACACGCCAACATCCGGTCGCCAATGATCGCTGTCGCTTGTGTCACCGTAAGTCACCAGCTCTCATTGAAAATGAATGAGATGAGGTTGTTTTGTCGCTGTGTGTTGCTGGCAGTGTGAACGCAGCTTTATGTGCACAGGCGTTTCTTTACAAAGTGACATCGTCAGCTACTGGCCTGGCATGCATAATACAGCGTTTTTAGTCGTTTTCGCAGATCTGTGTGAACGGGGATCGTTTTGACAACGTTGTCGTCTGTACACGAAACTTTTCAAAAACACAAAGGAAAAACGTTTCCATTTTTAGTACATCGTTGTCGTGTAAACAACATTTTATTTGGAAAGTGTGCTTTAAGAGACACGGGGGAGTGACTTGATTGCATCAGAGATGTAATTTTACTCACAGCTGATTGGTTCAGCATCTGTTAGCCATCTGTAATCCTGAATGAAACCTGCTACGGAGCAGGTTAGCCGCGTAGCGTAAGCTACTATGGAGATGATCACTGCTAAAAGCCGACCATCTTTCATGGTACCTGGGGTTGAGGTAAACTAAACTAAAACTTTCCTGGCCAGCCACCAAAACCGGCTTCATGGTACAGGCCACTCATGTCTCGCAGGGGCTGCCGGCATGCATGATCAGTGTTTCCATGGGAACATTGATTGTTCCCAGGAGAACGCTGATCATGCCACTAATTAGCGTGCTAGCAGCACCTGGTTCTCCAATAATTCACTCCCTTCTTAAGCCCTTCGTGTTCTCAGTATCTTTGCTAGATTGTTGTTTGATGTGAAGTAACTTCACGCTCTCGGCCTTGTTGGGCCTGTCTTGTGTATCTGTTTGGTTGCCCGTCTCTGCCTGCATGTTGGGAGTGTGGTTGCCTTCCAGTTTGCTGTATGCTTGTTCTCTGCACCTCACCACTCTTCAACGGAGGACTCCTCAACTCTGCCTGCGTGTCGGGAGATTGATTACCTTCCAGTCTGCTGGCCGTTTTTCTCTGCACCTCACTACACTTCAACGGAGGATTCCTAAGAATCTACTCCTGACTTCTACAACGCGCACACACTCTCCTTTGAACACACTCCTCACGGATTTGCCCATTGTGCGGCCATGGTGTGCATGCATCCTCAAACCCCTCCCCACAGCTGCAGCCGGTGCTGGGATCCTCAGTCTTTGCCAGCACAGTGAAAGTTAATATTTATTGTTAATAGTTCCTTTTGAACTGTTCCTCTGCTCCTGGGTCTCTTTGTCTCGCTCTCTGACACATAGCACAACAAATACAAGCCACAAATCAATGAAATTAAGCCACAGCTGAACAAAGAAATTAAGCTACAACAGAAATTAAGCCTTTTCTGGTAATTTTGTTGTGTTGTGGCTTAATGTAATTGTGTTGCAGCTTAATTTATTTGTGTTGTGGTGGTTTTGTTGTGCTGTAGCTTAATTTTGTTGTGTTTTTAGCTTTTATTTACTTTGCTAATTTTGTTGTGAATCCCTGGGCCACCATGTTACACAGTGTTTTTCATACAAATGTTAGCAGATGTTGCTGAGCACATGTACTTTAAAATAAAAACTTATGATTGTATAGACATATCTACAGTATGCAAGTAAGCAAACAAACAGTAATGCTGATGTTTTTCATTGCAATAATTATTGGAACTATCATGATTAAGCACTTTTTTTTTCTTCTTCTTTTTTTTTATTAAAGTCTAATATTGGCAACTGAAATTGCCAGTCTAATGTTTTCTTCCTCATTCTTTGAAAGGTCACCTATTCTAAGGTCTGCTTTGCTGCATGCAATATTTTGAAGAGTAAGTGTTTCTGAGAAACGAGAAGCGATCAGAGACTGGACTAATGAAACAAAAACTGAGAAATTCATTTGAGAAAGGAGGGGAAACCCCTTATTAGAGTATAAAACATAGAGCTGAACTCAAGCATAAACAACTTCATTAAGCAAAAGATCATCAAGAGCAAAAACACAATGAAGACTGGTACAGCTATTGTTCTTCTAATCTGCCTGTTTGCTGTAGAGGTGAAAGGTGAGTTTGGTCTTTGAACTATATACAGTAAGTTTTTCATATTGTGCATTTCCATTTTGATAAGAAACATATTTTGCATGACATGGTGCTGTGCTTCAGCTTTTGGTATAAAAAAATGTATATAGCCTATATGATTTAAAATATATGGTATTTCTCTTCCAGGGCAAGCAAAGGCTCTAAAAGGCAGGTGTTTATGTGCTGGCAAAGGAGTGAACATGATTCTGCCAAAAATGATTGAGAAGGTTGAAATTATACCACCAAGTCCCTCTTGTGAAAACCAGGAGATTGTGTAAGTACATAAATTAAGTTTTACCATCATATTTAAACATGAACTAATGTATGATTCTCTCAATACTGCATCCCTGTGTAAATATCTTGATTGAGATCATCATTCAGCTATTTTTTCTATGGTTTTGTGTAGTGTTACTCTTAAGAATGGCACAGAGCGGAAATGCCTAAATCCAGAATCTAATTTCACTAAGAATTACATAATGAAGGCTGTTAAACAGAGGTTAGTACAAGCATTTAAATATTTTTAGTTTAGAACAAAACTTTGTTCATAACTAAAATAGACACAAACACCCTAAGTTTGCAGAGTTAGAGATATGATTATTTCTTAATGATTCAGACTGTATAAGGGAGAAGATACACTACCAACTGTTTCTAATTATTTCCAGGAGCCAGCAGAAGGACCAGCCTGCAATATGAATGCAGATTAGCTATTGCTTTGTGCAAGAGAAGAGCGTACTGATATCAGCATCATGCAATAAGCAACTGAGCATCATTCTTTGAAAAGACAAACCAGAGTTTCACATGGAAAATGTTTTATTTTCCAGTGTCCATAATGGTTCATAATGTAAATATTTCCAAAGCTGATTAATTAAAAATTTTCATGATTCACTGTTGTACATTTTAAAGTGAGATTTTTGTAAAGCAAAATATGCCTGATAACTGCACAAAGTGTCATGTGTACAGTATTGTAAAATAAACTTTGTCTTTTTTAAGTTGGGGTCTTAAGTACATTTTTGTCTTTATCATGCACTGAAATTACTAGTAAGATTTAAAAACATTTTATGTTGCAAATTTTTGCTTACAGTTTTTCTAAGTAAATTTTAATTGTATATAATTACTTCATGACATAATAATGTTAACGTGAACATTTCAGGTAATACAGTAACTTTTACTTACAAATCTGATGTACATAGAACTTAATTTATTTAAACTTAGATTAACATTTTATATGAACATTTCGCATTTTGGGATTTCCTTAAACACACGTTTAATTACGTACCACATGACATTTGGAAGCCTTTCACATTAAAGTTTGTTGTATGCTGTGCACCATGGGTTTTAACAACTGAAGGTCAATCTAGAGCTGTGCACATAGACCTCAACACTTGGTGCACGAAACACAATGACGGTAACAATCAACAGAATTTTTTTGATCATGAACGATTAATTTTGAGTAGAAAATTAACTTTAGACTTCACAATACAAGAAATTACCAAACATAAAAATTAACAATAAAAACAGTGAAACTACGCATTAATTATTCAAGCCCGGTGCATGCTGGGAACCCCAGCTTCGAAGAGTTAAGTAAAATGTACTTATTTTATTTACCAGTGAAATTTACTCAAATTAGAGAATACATTTGACAAGGTTTTCTACTTTAGGACTGTACAGGCACATGCTGTGAATGGGCCAGATTGGGGAGATTTAAATGAAATTGAGAGTGGGGATAGTATGGAGATTAGTCATGAAAATGAAAGATCAAGAGACAAGGAAATTATTTTGTAGGAACAGGAGTGAGAAAACTCAGGAAAATGATGAATAACTCTGAGGGAAGGAGTGGTGAAATGAGGGTTGAGGATGACGAATTTAAGGTAATACTTAGATTTAGTGAAGAGAATGGAGTGCGCACTATGAGTCCAGTGAAGCTGACTATGATATTAAAAAGTCAAGTTGAAATAAAAATGGCCAAAATTTTGAGAGATGGGAATCTGTTAATCATATGTAATTATGAAGAACAGAGAGAAAGGGCTTGTAGGATGAGGGAGGTAGGAAAGCGTAAAAGTAGCAAGTACATGTTGTGTGGAGAAGGGAAATAGGTGGAATAGAGGAGTGATCTGGGGGATACCAGTCGAGGTTACCATGGACGAAATAAAAACAAATCTGAAAGGTGGGAAACTGAAGGATGCTCAAAGATTACATATCATTAGAGAAGGGATAAGGCGAGACAGTGAAAGTGTATTGCTGGAATTTTAGGAAGAAATTCTCCCAAATAAAGTTATTCTAGGATACATGGCATATAATGTGAGAGAATACATTCCAAAGCCTATGAGATGCTTTAACTGTCAAAGATTTGGACATACCGCTCTGACATGTAAAGGAAGAAGAATGTGCGCTAGATGTGGGGAGGACCATGAATATGAACAATGTAGTAAAAAGATGTAACCAAAATGTTGTAATTGTGGGGGGAGCCATAGTGTAGCATATGGAGGGTATGAAGTAATGAAGGGAGGTAGAGATTCAACGGATGCAAAACAAGATCACATTTGCTGAAGCTATTAAGATGGTGAATTATGAGAGAGAGAGAGAGAGAGAGAGAGAGAGAGAGAGAGAGAGAGAGAGAGGGAGAGAGGTAGAGGAAGTACAAATGAAAGACAACATAACAAGCAGCAGGAACAGTCTAAAGAGGGTAAAGTGTTGATTGATTTAAAGAAATTAGTCATATTTATAGCAGGAGTCATTAATGCTACAATGGAAATGAAATCAAAAACAGAAAGAATACAAATAATAGTAAAGGCATCAGCAAATCATCTGAACATTAATGAATTAACACGGGAAGAGGTGTGTAAGGGGGTTCGGTGGAAAGGAGGAGGCGAGAACCGGTTTGACGACTTAAATAATAATTTAATGAATAAAGTTAAACAAAAACACACAACCATAAACACACACAGCACAGCTGCCTGTAATTCTCTCTCTTCCGAACTGTCGTCCCCGGCCGCATTTATCCCTCGCGTGCCCCATCAGGCTGATTGGGGACCGGGCGTGCGTCATTCCAGCCCGGCCCCGCCCTCCTCGGCTCTACAAGGTGAGAAATAAAAAGTCCTCATGCAAGCCAAGAACCTTCATGTGTTGGCTGACATTATTATGGTTCTTCTGTTACAATCGAATGCAAGAAGCTTAGTGGCAGACGGACAAGAGTTTTGAGCTCGAAATCATGATTGCCAAGCTTGACTGTGGATGTCAACATTTATAGTGAAAAAATTTATAGAAGAATTACCGAGTATACCAGAAGTTGTTTGTATACAAGAAACATGGTTGAAACCAAACTTGGATTTTAGAATTTACAATTATACTGTTGTTAGGTGTGATAGGGAAGAGGGGATAGGTGGAGGGTGTGTTACATTTATCAAGGAAAATACACCATTCAGAGTTATTCATAAGGGAAAAGAGGAAGAATATATAGTAATAGAAATATGGACAAAACAAGGAAAGTTCACTATTATTAATGATTATAACCCATGCAGAAAACTAGATATCAACAATTTCAAGGACAAACTAGAAATCTTCAATTCACATAGTACATTATGGAGAGGAAAAAAGACAGATACAAATGGGAAGATAATAGAACAATTATTGGAGAATAATAATTTGGTGTGTCTGAATGATGGGAGAGGAACAAGAACAGAAGTGCACACGAATAACAGCACAGCACTTTTTTAACATTGGTATCAAAAGAGGTGGCAGGGATTTGTGAGTGGGAGTTATGGGAAGTCTCAACAGTCGGTAGTGATCATTACCCACTATTTAGTAAAATACATGTAGACAGGGAAGAAGGGGTAAAGGAAAGAGAGGCAAAATGTATATTTGGTTAAGCAAAATGGGGTAAATTTGAGTATTTATGTGAGATGGAAAGTAGAGAAATAGACCTAAATCAAGACAGAAAAAAATTAATATTTTGTACTGCTAAATGCAGCAAATGTATCAATATCCAAAAGCAAAGGGGAAATGAATAGGAAAGCAGTTCCATTGTGGACAGAAGAATGCAGTAAAGTCATTAAAGATAGAAATAGAGCATTTAAAGTCTTAAACAGAACCCATCATTTTCAAAAACTAATCGAATACAAAAGGGCACAAGCACAAGTAAGGAAAGTGGTGAGAAAAGCAAAAAGACAAAGCTGGAGGGAATTTTGTTACAAAATAGGCAGAACAACTCCTATAGGCGATGGATGGGGAATGATAAGAAAGATGAGGGGAGTCAGAAGAGAGGGGCAGTATCCAATATTAAAAACCGAGGAAGACATAGCATTATCAAATGAAGATAAAGCAGAAATATTAGCTAAGACGTTCACCGAAATCCATAGTTCTAATAATCTAACAGAGGAAGGGAAATGAGGGAGAGAAGAAACAAGAAAAGCATATCCAGGAGTTTTACAGAGACAAGAGTGTACAAGGGTTGCCATGGATGTACCTTTTACACTACAAGAAATGAGGCAAGCTATAGCAGGATTAACATCTCCAGGGAAAGACCAAATTTGTTATATAATGTTAAAACATTTAGGAATTTTGACCCAAAGTAAACTTTTAGGTTTATTTGATAAAGTATGGGAAGAAGGAAGATTACCTACCAGTTGGAAAGATGCAGTTATCATACCTATAATAAAACCAGGAAAGCACCCGACTAGTCCAACAAGTTAGACCAATTGCACTTACGTCACATGTTGGGAAAATAATGGAAAGGATGATTGCAGAGAGAATGATATTCTATATAGAAAGTAGAGGACTGTTATCTCCTTACCAGAGTGGGTTTAGGAAAGGAAGGCGAACAATGGATGCAATAATTTGTTTGGAGACAGAATTTAGAAAAGCTCAAATTAACAAGGAATCTGTATTAGCAGTGTTCCTGGATGTAGAGAAAGCTTATGACATGGTATGGAAAGAGGGACTATTGATTAAGTTAGATAAAATGGGTATAAAATTAAGAACTGTGAATTGGATTAAACAATTTATTTGATAGATATATCCAGGCTAAAATTGGAACAGCATTGTCTACTAGATATAGAGTAGATAATGGAACTCCTCAGGGTAGCATGATCAGCCCAATACTTTTTTCCATTATGATTAATGATGTGATCTCTGACATAAATTTAAGGGAAGGAATTTAACATTAATACAAGGGAAGATACAAGAAGCAATTAGGATGATTGATAAATGGTCATACTCATGGTGTTTTAAGTTTTCAGAAGAAAAGACAAAGGTGGTGGTACTTACCAGGAAGAAGATTAGAGAGGCTAGGATAATGATGTATGGGAAACAGTTAGAGCAGGTAAACACTTTTCGATTTCTGAGGTTTTTATTTGATACAAAGCTGACTTGGAAGGATCATATAAGGAAGATGATTTTAAATGTAATGAGATGTCTGACAGGGTCTGAATGGGGAGCAAGTAAAAGAGCTTTGAGAGATATTTATGTTGCTAAGACCAGTGATAGATTATGGAAGTGTAGTATACAGATCAGCAGCAAAAACATTACTAAAGAAGCTGGAAGTGATACAAACTCAAGCACTGAGAATAAGTTGTGGGGCTATTAAGACTTCTCCAGCTGTTGCAATCCAAGTGCAGATGGGAGAACTACCACTAAACCTAAGATACAAGCAGCTGATGGTGAATTACCGGGCAAACCTAAAAGGGCACAAAGAAGGAAAACATACTACTGTGAAGGCTCGTAGCCCATGTTGGGAAAGTGAGAAAGCAAAGGGAGAATACTTTGTTTGGACAGCAAATAAAATGGCAAAAGAAATGGGATTACATGAGAAAAGGTTCAGTTCCACAGTTTTTACCCAGTGACTCCGCCATGGTTATTCCCCCCACTGTACTTAGATTTTGACATACAAGAGGAAATAAAGAGACTAAAGGGAAAAGGAAATTGGACAGATATAGTTGATGAAAGACTAAGGACGATGCATAATTCATTTATTCCAATATGCATAGATGGATCAAAGGAGCCTAAGAATGAAAATACTGGTTTGGCTTTTGTTATTCCAGATCTAAATATAAGTATTAAGGAAAGAACATCGGATCATTTAACTGTATATACAGTTGAGATGATAGCTATTTTAATGGCATTACAGTGGGTAGAACAAAATAAACTAAAAAAGGACACATTATGTTCAGATTCATTATCAGCGCTGGTATCACTGCAGTCTATGTCATCCCAAAACAGGCCTGATATACTCTATGAAGTATATGAAACTGTTTTCAGATTACATAATAGAGAAACAGGAGTCAGGTTTATGTGTATTCCAGCTCATAGGGGCATTGAGGGGAGACACTGGCTAAACAGGCTTTGAAGCCGGGTAGAATTATGGTGGTAGCTTTTAGTAAAGCAGAAGCTAAAGCGGTAATACAGAGTATCGTGAATACTTGGCAAAAGCAATGGGATGAAGGATACAAAGGATGTCATCTATAAAAAATAAAGCAAATATTGGGAAGAATGGAAACAATAGGAAGAAACTCCAGAGAGCAAGCAATCATATTAAGGCTGAGGTTTGGACACACAGGGTTAAATAAAACAATGCATTTAATAGGGAAACATCCATCAGGTCTGTGTGAGTGTGGATTAGAAGAAGAATCAGTAGAACATGTAATCTGTCACTGTCAGAAATATGAAATAAATAGGCAAAAGATAAAGGAGGAATTAAAGAAATGTGTGGTGAGTGTATTAAACCTTAATAATTTATTTATTATTGAAGATGGCAAGTATAAAGTCTTATTTGATTTTTTAAAAGAAACTGGATGAAGATAATTACCCCCCCCCAGTATTAATGGAAATATGGCACTCTGACCCACACTCCAGCATAGCAGGTGGCGATGATGCACCTTAAACATTAGCTGCCTTCCGCCATTAAACAGAAGAAGACATTCTCTGACTCGCCACTCCTGTGTCAGACGTGCTGAGCTATTTTGTGTTGCTTGAATTGTTGTGTAGCTATTAAGCTTTGTATAAATGTGTTAATTGGTATTGTTGTGACGCTTAAAGTTGTTAGCTACTATTGGGAGCTTTTGTAGAGATGGGTGCCATTTCATTTTAACTACTTTTTCTCCTGTGTGTGTCCAGTGAGGGAGGCAAGCCTTTGTTTATTTAATTTTTCATTTTAAATGTCAGGTAAGACTTCCCTCCAGATAGTTCTGTTTTGTTTATTGTTTTGGCCTTTCCCCTCCGGAAGTTTCTGCTGCTCCCCTTTCCTTTCTTTTGTAAGGCTAAAAGTAATCCATACGACTCCAGTGGTTTAATCCATGTCTTCTGAAGCAATCCAGTTGGTTTTGGGTGAGAGCAGACAAAAGTATAACTCTTTTTTCACTGAACATTGCAGTCTCTAGGCATGATCATGATTTCAAGCTTGATTGCACTTCCAAGTGCCTGACGCATAAGCAGAGCACTAAGAAGTGTAATTGAGCTTGAAATCATGATTGCCAAGCTTGACTGTGGATGTCAACATTTATAGTGAAAAAATAAATAAATAATAATAATTAAAAAAAAAAAAGTTATTTGGTCTGTTCTCACCCAAAACCAACTGGTTCACTTCAGAAGACATGGATTAAAACACTGGAGTCTAAAGCCCCATACACACATACAGCAACTTCCATCGACATAGCGAACTCATCTCATTCATTTTCAATGAGATCTGATGACTTCCGGTGACACGAGTGACAGCAACCTCTGGCGACTAGATGTGGGACTATCCAGTAACTTCAGAAAGTTGAGAAAAGTTTAACTTTATGCAAATGAGAAGTTACTTTTGGCAGCAAAAACCAATAGGAGTGAAGAGGGTGTCAGTGGAGCTCATATCTTTCCTCTCTTAGTCGAGTACAGGTAACACAGAAAAGTTAATGTTTCTGTGACCGTTTACACGGTTCTATATGATTTGTCTAACCACATACTTGGATATAATAAAATGATGCATGGAAAAGAAACTGTGATCAGTCTGAGTGAGTTTAATTCATAAATTGATAGATCATTCATCTAGTTAATGATGCAATGAGCTCTGCTGCAGTTCATAAAAAATAAAAAAACACTCTCCCCTGCAGAGTGTTGACAAGAAAACTGATTAGTTGTCCAATTAGAATGACAATGCAGAAATTGATGGTAGTCTGACTGAGTTTGATACATAGACTTTATACATTGATAAATCGTTCATCATCGGGTTAATGATTTATTGAGCACTGCTGTAGTTTATATAACACTCTCAGCAGAATGTCAAATTCTTTGAGACAAAAATAAAAGAGTCTCAGAGTAATATGACTCATCTGCGATCAGATTTTCAAAAGATATGGCCAGACATGAAGTCCACTAATAACGTACACTAATGACATATCAAATATTTATTCTTGACATACGTTGACATAAGCAACAGCTCAATATAGCATTTAGTGTTGTCAGTGTTGTAAATACATTCGTGTTGAAAGCCTCGTTGCTTCAAAAAGCTTCATGTTCAAAAGAGGGTTAGACGTCGTTGCTGCAAGATGGCAAAATAAACGTTGTGTAAACATCGCGAGAGTTTTAGCGTCTGCTGGAAGGTACCTGTGAATTTTAATACACAATATAGTGTATACTGTACAATGTAGGATAATGATGTCGACCTTTCGTTCGTTCTTGAAATTTGTATATGCCCTTTGTTGGTAAATAGTTTCTTTATAGAGAATATCAGGGGGCTTTTGTCATCTTTATAATTTGGCAATGTTTGCTGCTGTCGAAAGAATCGCCAAGTTTTGTTTATGCGTGCACTTTCTCTGGACCATAATATAGTACGTGCCCCTAGAAACTACACATGAGGGAGAGACTGAAAATATGAATGAGTGACGAAACATACCCCGGTTTGTGTGATTACACCAGGAGAAGATGGACACATCTCACACGCTCCATTAATCACGTCATTAACAACTAGTTCAGTTCGGTTCGTACACACTACATGGAATTTATGAACATGCGGTTCCCTTACTCAGTACACTCGACATTGCGTTTGTTAACGCATATGGGGAGTGCCTTCTTACACAACCTATTTGAAACCTCTCAACAAGAATGCCAATATTCTAATATTGGCTGTGGTGTTTAAGCCCCGCCTGTTTAGGCGTGAAGCTGTCCGCTATAAAAACAGGTGCACAAACACCATTTCCTCAGAATTTCTTCCTTCAAGACAGCGATCATGTCTTGTCTAGAATCCCTCTACCCTTCACCATCGATATTGTAACGTTTGAATGATGTCACGAGAGCAGGATCTAGATGCAGCTTAAACATTTAATAGAAAATAAATCAAATTACAAAAACAGGGTAAACACTGGAAACAAGGCAAGACTAGGAACTGGAAAAACAAAACAAACGTGATCCAACATAGCTAACGATACATAAACTGGAGAAAATATGCAACAACTGACAAAGACAGAGCATACATCAGGGGATTATATAAACAAAGGAATTGGGAACAGCTGATAGTGATGAGGGCAGCGAATAATGGGGAATGTAGTCTGGGGAAACAGATGACAGGGGTAACACAAGGCAAAACAACAGTGAATAATGACAGATATACACGAGTCAACGGGCGGAAACTTCATGGCTACGAGAAGACTCTCCGCTCCCCTGCAGTGCTCTGGCAAACATCACTCCGCTTCGCCACTGACGCTTCGCTGGTGAACGGGCCTCAGTATCCTGATTCCGTGCAGCACTTCGGCAGTTGTTGTGTATCCTTACAAAGCAATTGCTTATTGTGTATTGTAAATTGTGTGATATAAATATATATTTATTTATATATTTATATATTATACATCCTTCCAAGCCGTGTCGACAAATGTCCGCACTGGCTGTAAAAGCTTACTCGGCGGCAGGACAAGCTGGATCGGAACTCCACGCAATGACGGTGCTCCGGGTGTTTCAGGCCAAGCTTCTCAGGCAAATGGACGAGCAAGGCTTTGATCCAGAGACTTTCAAAGAGCTCCGCACCACTACAGATTTAGCGCTGCATGCCACGAAAGTCACTGTGCAGGCCATCGGCATGTCCATGGGCAACCTGGTTGTTCTGGATCGACATGTATGGCTGACCCTCACAGAAATGAGTGACAGGGAAAAAGCCACTCTGTTGGATGCTTCAGTTTCTCCAGCTGTCCTCTTTGGCAGCTCAGTGAATACGTTTGCTGAGTGTCACGTCGCAGCTCTGTAGCAGTCACAAGCTATGAGACACTTCTTGCCCAAATGGAGCACATCACAGCCGGCTCACCCTCGCTCATCTTAAAATAAAAATTGTGTCATGAAAACTCAACCAAATGACATGAGGGCAAGATTAAGTGTAAATTATGACAGAATTTTCATTTTTGGGTGAAGCATTCATTTGAACATTTTGTTTTAGAGACATGTTTTGTGTCTAAAATTTGTTATAGGTTTTATGATAGTTGAATGTGCTTTATGACCAGCTTTATGACTGGTTACGTTTCTTTAAGATCCATATAATGTTAAAGGGATAGTTCACCCGATAGTTCTGTCATAATTTACTCACCCTTATATCCCGAATGACATGAGGGTAAGAGAGTAAATTATGACAGAATTTTCATTCTTGAGTGAACTTTTCCTTTTATATGATTAAAGTTAAATAAAGTTATACTGAACGTTTATATTTATCATTCACCTGATGTTACCCTCAGAATTCTGTTTTGGGGGTCACAGAAAATGTTAATGAAATTGATTTAAAAAAAACAATAAGATTGGAAACTGAATGTTTTTTGGGTTCTTCAGATTCATTATCTTGTCTTGTTGCCTGGGGTTGGAGAGCAGTTTACTAAAAGTAGTGATGCTAAGAACTACATTTTTCAGTAACGTGACAGTAGTTAAGCTATTTTCACAACAGTGCAGCTTTTCCAGAAACAAGCTACATTTTCCAAAGAGGAGCCTACTGAACTAATGTTCTCAGTGACAGAGCACCAGGACTATGACTTCTAAGTCTGTATTTACTGTTCAGCCGGCCTTGTGTACCCCAACCCCATGTCCACAAAATATAGACAGCATATCAGATCAAATTAAAATATCGAAGTGACAAATTATCTAAGTTTATCATAACCCTTAGAGCCTGTACTGAATCTCTATCTCTGTACCATCTTGACCATTAGCAATGTCAACCACTGAGTCGGCATTTTTTGTCTTTTTAAAACCTCAATTTCAGTGGTTCTCTTTTTTTGTTAGAATCTCACACAGACTTTAAAGGGATAGTTCATCCAAATATTACAATTCTTTCATCATTTACTTATCCTAATGCCATCCCAGATGTGTATGACTTTCTTCTGCAAAACACAAAGATTTTTAGAAGAATATCTCAGCTCTGTAGGCCCATACAATGCAAGTCAACAAGGCTCAAAACATTGAAGTTCAAAAAGCCCATACGACTCCAGTGGTTAAATCCATATTTTCAGAAGTGATATGATAAGTGTGGGTGAGAAACAGATAACTATTTAAGTCCTTTTTTGATAAAAATGTATTCTCCCTGCTCAGGGGGCGTATGCATGAAGAATGTGAATCACCAAAAACACAAGAAGAAGAATGTGAAAGTTAAAGTGGAGATTGGGTGCTTCTCATTTCTAAAATTGTATTCTAATTTCCTTTCCTTGCTTCCTTTCCTCACTTCCAAGCTCCAGCCTCTTAGGAAATGAAGAAAGGATCCAAGGAAAGGAAACGAGGACGGAGGAATCAAAGCAAGATGGCTTTGTAAAATGAAATGTCCTGCTCATTCAAGCGTCACTTCAGAGTGCGTTTTTGAGCAGCTGCAGTATCTCTGTGTGCTTGCTATGTTATTGAAACTTTATTTATTAATATATTCATAATAAATCGACATAATTCAAGATGCACTGTTGAAGTATGTGTCAGTTATGGTTTATTTAAATGGCAAAGGTGATACAATAATAAAAACGATTGTGTCAGATGTAAAGGGGAGAATTGCATTTAGAGAACTGATACATCCTTCATGATGGTGGACTTTGATTGGTTTCCGGGTCACAGGCTCGAGGACGGAGGAGTGAGGAAACGAGGATGCACAATTTAAGAAATGAGAAGCACACATTGACTGAGCAGGGAGGAGAATATTTAGAAAAATTGACTTAAATATTGATCTGTTTCTCACCCACGCCTATCATATCGCTTCTGAAGACATTGATTTAACCACTGGAGTCTTATGGATTACTTTTATGTTTCCTTTATGTGACGTTTGGAGATTCAAAGTTCTGGCCACTATTCACTTGCATTGTATGGACCCACAGAGCTGAAATATTCTCATAAAAATCTTTGTATTCTGCTGAAGAAATAAAATCAAACACATCCGGGATGGTATATGGTGAGTAAATGATGAGAGAATTTTCATTTTTTGGGTGAACTATTCCTTTAAAGTTGGCAGTACTGATCTGAAACAAATTTCCTTAAATTCTATACAGTCTTTGGCCAAAAGTACAACCAATGATCCTCATCCAGACAAAGCTACTGGATTAAAGAGTGAAACATACAATAGGAGCTACAACAATTTGGGGCTTGGCCCCTAATAATAATAATGATGATGATAATGTACATATACAGCTAGTTACTGTTCAATGTATTTATTTTTATTTTTATTTATTTTTTACAGTCATTGGTACCCCATGTTTCAATTACAGCAATCAGTAAATAACTGTTAACGGCAATTTCAGTAGATTGATGTAATCAGGTTTTTACCTAGCTAACAACAGTGTTGCCAGTATATGTTACTGTAAAAAAGTCTTATAGTGATGTTTTAAATCATACAGGACAAACTAAATAACAAGATAAATATTCAGATGTTCATCCTATTAGGTGGGAACAGATGGTGGGGTCCTATGTTTTGGAACTGGAATGTCCCCTATTTGGCTGGTAGAAAGTTGGCAACCCTAGTGGACTGCAGGGTGGACATTCAGTGGGTAAAATTGGGTACTGTTAACATAAATATTTTAAAATTGCTGTAATTTCCCCTATATCTTGCCATAACAGAGTGGACATGAAATAAAGGAAAACATAACTAGAAGATTAAGCAATAGGCTGATGTCAAAAGCCACACAAAAAGCCTCCATTAGTGTTAAAATATCGACAACATGTTAGTGAGTGATTATAACACTAAACACTTAATTGTTTGGGAATATATTGGAAAACTGACTATAGGCTATGGCACTTATATTTGTCAGACATTTGATGTTTGAAATTAAAATTAATAAAATAATTTAAAATGTGACTTTAAGACCCTCAGCAGTGTGTAACATCATAAATAGTCTTTAATATTTTTTTTTTTAAAGCCTATTAAATTGCAGTTGTTTGAAATTAAACATTATAAATACAGTGACTTGTACTGGGGAGTCAGGCACGAATTGTAGTAAAGACTAAAACTTGAAATTCATTTAATCATGCTGCGAAAATACAAACACTTCCACTGTTCATTGTTTTCACTCATTTAGAAATAATTGTCTTTCTTTCAGGTCTGTGATGTACAACTTCATTTATATAAAACATTGGTTTTATTTTGGGTGCTTTTTACCAAAGTCAGTGCAAAGTCCTTGAATGAAACATGAAACAACTGTGGGATTGATTATTTCTTGGCGCCCTCTCTTGGAAAGTTGAAGAACAACACAGATTGACACTACGTTCCACACGGCAATAATCAGCCTTTGAAGGGTACTTCGAATAGCGAACAATCATGGCCGCCATGTTAAAGGGTCGTCGCGATAAGAAAAAGGTGCCTCAAGTTGTTCTTGGCAACAGCGGCTTCTTTGGCATTGGAAGAAGATGACGTTCATAAAGGCTGATTTTTCAAATCTCCCCCACTGTTTATTGTATTTAATTTTAACAGTCAATTAAAGCAATATACAGAAGCCCTGATTAGAATGAAAAATAAAAAAGCATTGAAATTATTGGATTTATTTGTAAAATATAATTTGTTGTAAAAGCTATGGAGACGCCCCCTTTCATTTAAAATTTCTATGGTATTATTTGTTTACTTTCTGCTGTTTTTTTTCCTTCTTTTCTTTTATATACTGTTTTGTGCATAGCCTTCCACAGTAAGTTGTTTGTTCCATTTATGCCTTCTTAGTTGTATTGATGTTGTCTTTCATTAATAATAATAATAATAATAATAATAATAATAATAATAAAGAGCCTACACCCTTCAATCCTTCAAAGCTCTCACGCTGTACATCATAGTTGTACATACGTAGATGCCTCATTCGGCTGGTTCAATCACAGCGCCATCTTGGAACGGTCAACAAGGAGAGCTGTTTGAATGTAGAAGAATCCTCAGACCGCTGTATAAACTGCTTTTTTGTGGAAACAGTTCATCATGTAATGAACTGACTGACAGGGTGCTAATTTTCAGTATGTTTGCCATGATATATATTGTAGAGGACATAATTTACAGTTTGCTACGGGGTTAGAAGTGAAGTCAGGATTTTTT
The DNA here is from genome assembly GCF_019703515.2 of Myxocyprinus asiaticus. Classification (NCBI taxonomy): domain Eukaryota; kingdom Metazoa; phylum Chordata; class Actinopteri; order Cypriniformes; family Catostomidae; genus Myxocyprinus; species Myxocyprinus asiaticus. The sequence goes on along the minus strand of NC_059346.1, from coordinate 37,177,014 downwards.
TATATCATCTAAAATATTGCCCAATGTTTATGGAAAATCAGATCATCTGAAAGTTTGCAAGAAAAGACTTTTGCAGACCGTATCTGTCAATTTACATTCATATGTTGACGGACGTCTCTTGACTATCCAATATGGCGGACGCGCCGACGTATCGCGGTCCATACAAACAGCTGCTAATAAGTTATCTACGAATAGATATCTATTGGGTAACCACTTCGAAGGGTTAGGGAACTTATGGCACAGTGATGAGCCCTTAGGAGTGGAAGGCACCCCTAATGTGTAGCGCGTAATACAGGCGTCATATCCTAGAAAGGGCGGTGACTGCTGGTGCGTGCAAACAGAAACAGCATCGTCAACAGTACGGTCGATGTTCATAGAACTGCATTAAGTTCCTACATATCTGACTGATTTTATAGCCCTGTTCCGTCATCCTTAAAAAAACAAAAACTAAAAAACTAAACAAAACGAATCTCCCTTTTAAACAACTTTTTAAAAGCCCCCGGACAGGGTAAATATGGGGAATTGCTACACGGTGGGACCAAACGAAGCCTTGGTGGTATCAGGTAACCTCTCCATTTCCTTCATTTCCTACAATGTTTTGGTGACTGTAAATGTACGTTAGTCGATAGTGCAGTAATTGCTCGACCCCGAATGCTTATTTCTCAAGCGTTTCAGTGCTTAAACACACAAGCTTGCCTGTTGAACGTGCTGGATTCTGTTAATTTAAATGAAAGATTTCAAAATTATTACATACCACGTTGACCTTAAGGTATACAATATTGCCCTTGAAATAATTGTCTGGGTCTTAACTGGCCATTGATTCGATTTAATGATGAATGTAAACATGCTCTTTTGGTGTGTCGTCAAGACCATGTGGTATAATTTATGTCCATTTTATTTACCACATTAATATTTCAAATCATCTTATCTGTCTAAATATCACATTATAAAAATATTGGTGCGATTGAATGGAGACTTGTTATAAACGTATTCTCGCTGCAGAATAAAAGTGGGCGCGTTCCGTACAAACATGATGAACTGAGACATAGTTCAGTATCAAGACGTGGTGAAGTGGTTTAACCAAAAAGTTTAAAAAATGCAAAAGCAGATTACGCGTATCCATAAGGTGAAACTGTATTCTTGGTAATGGTGCAAGTGCTCAGAGATTTCTTATTAATTAACCAAGAATGATTTGTGCGGTGTGAAGACCACATTACTGACAGAAGTTCATTGGTTTAAGATGGTCTGAAAACTACAAATTCCTGCTTAAAGTCATTTCCTGTATGCCTAAATTCCTCAAACGTTGCATTTACTGAAGTCATGTCCTTTGCAATAAAGTCACATGGCAGACTCTGCAATGGGCCTCCTTATTCAGATTCAATTGATCAGGTCTCAATTGTGCTTCAAGTGATTCAAGCAGCAAAGCTTTTGACAAGCAGAGAATCTGTAGAGCATGTATGGCTGAACCCTCAACAAACACGGTTTACATGGCATGCTTCGGTACATGTCCAAGGTGTCAAACATGGATTTAAATGAGCATATTGTTTAAAACTGTATGCTTATACCAAAATTCCAGTACATTAATAATACTATTGGTAGAATGTGTATTATGACCATATCATTTGTGAGTAGCCAAGAGCATACGCAATAGCCAACAACTGTATAATTCTTTTTGTATCCTACCATATTGTGCTTAAAGGAAAATACTCTGTGTGGCACGCTGTCAATAACTGGCCATTCTCTCTCATCAACAAGACTTTTCCATCCGTAGAACTGCCGCTCACTGGATGTTTTTTGTTTCTGGCACCATTTGGAGTAAATTCTAGAGACTGTTGTGCATGAAAATCCCAGGAGATCAGCAGTTACAGAAATACTCAAACCAGCCCATAGCTAATGATTGACTTTAGTTGACTTCTGTATACATACAATCTTGCTAAATCATTTTGGTGGTTCTAACTTTGAGCAGGGGGTTTCCAGTGATTTCATTGCTTGTGATTTTATAAACAGGTTATTGTACACTTTGATTGTGAACCAGTTTGGTTAGGCTTGCATGGGTTTTTTAACTTTCTGTAGGTGGTGAAAGTGGTGACTGACATTTTTAAATTTCAGTGGGACTAGAAAAATGGGCTGAAAGATTTATATGGAGACATTTTTTAAATGAAATACGTAGTTAAGGTTGTCATTCTGCCGAACATCTCCTTTTATGTACCACATAAAAAAGAAAGTCATATCGGTTTGGAACAACATGAGGGTAATGAAATGAGGACATAATTTTAATTAGTAATGCCTGTTTTACATTGAACATCAAGGCAGTGAATGAGCCAAAGAAGTAGTGCGTCACAACAATTTCGCAGCAAACAACGCATGTGCTTTTACACTAGCAGTGTTTCTGCTGCAGAAACTGCTGCACTCTATACAGAAAATAACGTTATAAAATAACGTTCAGGAGTGAGTTATTGATAAGTGTTACAAGCTTGATCATCATGAAATCTTATTTACATGATGCTGGTGTTATCTAATGCAGTTTTGTAGAATTATTTCATGTAGTGTGGAAATGCTCATACTTTCACTATTAAACATAGCCATGAGTTGTACTGTCGATTTTTTTACAATGTGACAAAGTATTTTAGTGATCTCCAATCACGATCATTCAAGATTTATTTTTTTTTCGATCACATTTCTTCCACGAAGCTGACGGTTCACCACTATCCTTCCAGATTTTAATAATGCGTTGGACAGTTCTTAACCCATTTCCAGTGATTTCAGCAATCTCCTTAGTTTTCTTTGCTTGATGCAGGTCAACAATTTGCCCCTTCTGAAACACAGTAACATCTTTTCCACGACCACGGGATACGTCTTCCGACATGGTTGTTTAAGAAATGAGAAGCTACACACTGCATCAGTTAGGGTTAAAAGAATTGTTGCCAGCTGAAACATATTAATCACAGCAATAATGATCCAGTCATAGGCTCTTAAGGATCTGCTTATTTAAATCTAAACAGTGACTTTTTTGGCCAGGCTGTTTATATGCTTAATCTGTGCAATATCTACTCTTTCGTGTGAACTCATCTTTATGATGTCCATCAACAGTGTACTTTAACTTTAATTCAAGCTGCACTGCTGCTCACGCGCTCTTCTGCTTCTGATGTAAATGCACTCATTTTTAACATGAACACTGAAAGAAAATACAAACTGCTTCTGTCCTGCTTCGGCGTGCGGTGTAAAACAGTCATAAGACAAATCTATATTTGGGATGGAATACTGTATTAAAATCCCAAAATGACTGCATCAAACGAATGTTCACATTTAAAAGTGGGTTTAGTGTGGAATGTTTTCTTTGAATGTGCATTTGTACGAACTATGTCTTGTGTTTATTTTCCAAGGTGGCTGCTGTGGCTCAGACGAGAAGAGCTATACAGTGGGAGGATGGGCCTGGGCATGGTGGCTTATCACCGATATACAGAAGTAAGAATGTCCTTTCATCACATTCACTCACGCTGCATGGGGATTAGGATCGTTTAAGAGATGCGTCACAACATGCTCATGTTTCTCTCGCTAGACCCTTAAAACTTGTTCTGAATAAAATAAGTGCATGCACCTGTGCCTATTGTTGTGCTCCCCAAAACATTTAAGACTGTTAAAGGGATATTTCACCCCAAACTTTTTATTGTCATCATTTCAGGGTTTTCCTGGGTCAAAAATGGTCTTCGGCGGTATCTGACGTATACAGTTATCCACATGTTCAAAGTTGTTTTATTACATTTGATTAATATGTAACAATTACTTAATTGCATTTAATGTTTACATTGGATACAAGTTATTTTTCACCATTTATGTATATGGAACCTTTTAAATTCAATGGTGAATTTTTTACTGTAATGTGCTATGTGAAATCAAACTAAATTTTAAATAACACCTTATTTCTATATATACTGTATATATTTTTTAGAGAGATTAGCTGCATTGACCGAACTACAGAAATGAGGAGCCATCCATGGTCTTATCTAAGCGTATGGCATTGCACTTTAAATATAACGGAAATGCATAAAGGGGTTTAAAGTCTGGACCTCCAAGACTTATCGAATAATTATGGACAAAGTTTTACTCCTGTCTATATAAGGAAATAAACTGGCCTTGTTTTGTCTTCAGATATTCCTAAAGATTACTTAAATTATTAGGAGCCTGACATATCTGTTATGGAGTAGGAAACAAACATTTTAACTAGCACAGTCCCAACTCAAAGTGTTGTACTCATGGAAATATTATAACGTGTCTTGCTGAATTTATGAAAATATTTATTTTGCTGAACATTACTTAAGAAAAATAGTAGCCTAAACACATTTAGAAACTTTATCTACAACTGCTAAAGTAGTAGATAAAAAAATATAATCGATTCCACATAAGAGTAGCATATTTAATCTGAAACTGCAGCATTTTTGTCAAAATACCACAGTAAAACCCTGCATTTACTCATTCTAAAGATGTTTTAAACTCGTATGACTGACTTTTTTTTTTTTTTTTTTTTTTTTTTTTGGAACGCAAAAGGAGATATTAGGAAGAATGTCAGTCTCGGTCACCATTCACTTTGATTGCATCTTTTTTTCCATACAATGAAAATGAATGGTGACTTAGGCTAAAATTCTGCCTAACATCTACTTTTGTGTTCCACAGAGCAAAGCAAGTCATACAGATATGGAACAACATGAGGCTGAGTAAGTGATGACAGAATTTTCATTTTTGAGTTAAATGTTTAAGGCCCGTAAATAATTATGGAAAAATGGAAAAACCTTGAAAACAAAAATAACTACCTTTCCTTGCCAGAAAGGGTATATTGTTGCTGTCTACACCCTGTCTACTGGTCTGCTAAGCACTCTTCCTTTTAAATGTACATTCAGTGATGTAGTCACCGATCTAGATGGCTTACAGACTTTATAAACAAGCATTGTTTAATATAGCAGAACCTCTGGATCCAGGGTCAGAGTTAACAATACTACAGGGTGGACTGAGGTTCAGCTTCAGTGGCTACGATTAGAAGCTAATTAAAGGAGCAGCATCTGTTGATGAATACATGGGAGTGTAGTCATTCCAAATATCTGTGAAACAGTTGTTAAAATTGTATGTATTGTTCAGTATGAGGATTATTTATTGTGTAGAGAACAAGCAATGCTCAAAGTCATATGTGTGAAACGTTTATTCGTTAGTTGACTTTAAAAAACATATGGTTTATTTCCATTTCTTTTTTCTTCCTTTATCGATATTGACTGTGCTCTGAGAAGGTTATGCATGTGCAATGTAAAATAATCAGCCTGCCTTTTTTTCTGATGCTCCTCTCCTGTTAATTTCTTTAAGTGTTTGTCAAGCTAACCTGCCTTTACGTGCGCTCGACTCACCTTTTTGTGTCTTAACGTCTGTTTCCTGAATCTCACTTCTGGGAACCAGATTATTATGCTAAATCTACTCCGCGTAACTATCGATCAACTGAGGAAATTAAAATGCAAGTTTAAACATTAAAAAAAAAAAATCTTAATATGAGTCCGTAATAATAGGATGGAAAATTGTTACATTCAAAGGAAAATTTAAAAATAAGAAAAGAGAAAAAAAAATGTAGGCATCTAAAAAAAACTATACACACAAAAAATCTTTTTAATGAAGGGTTTATGTTTGTTTTTGTAAGCTGAGGTTCCAGTGGCTGAATGCATAGCTTAGAAACAAGGCTGGGTGAGAGATCTCTTACCCTCCCCCCTTTCCTGAAAAATAACATTGTAATCTGGTTTACTGGCAGCTCTAAGAGCTATATTGATCTAATTTTAAAAGACGAAGGATAGAGAGGCTTGCTGCAGTACAGTTGCTTCAACGAAATGCACAGCTGGGTAATCCCTACTGCTGTACTGCATCCCATTAAGATATTTCAGTCCAGCAAAAAGAGCAGACATATTTCAAAGGGTAGAAAGCAACTAAAAAATGTACAGGATATGCTGCTCATTTTAAAGTGTGGTAGAAACCTTGTACTCTTTGCTGTACTGTATGTAATGAATAGACTGATTTTAATGGGCTCCATCCTCAACTCCTGTTAAATGGTGTTCCAGAGAACTGCACATGAGCACTGTGAACTTTGGTTGTGGTACATGATATATCAACTCTATAGATATCCCAATTTGCATTCTTATACAAAGTACAAAATTAATTTACTGTGGTGGAGATGGTAAAGTGTGTAGTTTTAAGTATTAAGCCAGTATGGTGTATACTACATCATGAAATTGCATCTTGCATACCGCAAGGGGTTAGAAATCTACTAGAAATAGAATGCCGTCTGGGAACCTTTGACGTGCTATTTTGACATGCTATTCTGTACTATTTAGTTACCAAAATTGATTCTGAATGTAGTTAAACTGTGCAGTGTAATGATACTCACTGTCATTTAAAGGGGAAGTTCACTCAAAAATGAAAATTCTCTCATCAGTAACTATGCTTACATGCACCCTCATAATGCGATTATAATGCAATTAAGGCAATACTGCGATTAAACTGTAGCTCATGTAAACCGAATATTGTGATTATGATATTGCGACTATGCTTATAATCAGAGTAATGATAATCACAGTAAGATATGTGGAGTACTCCTATTTTAATCGCTTTATACTGGCATGTATACAGATTCTTCCAATCTGACCAAAGTGCGCCTGCATCAGTGCTGCAGACGGATCATGTTCCACTCAAGCACAAGTTAGAAAACGTCACGAAAAAGCTGCACTTACTTTTCGGCTTCATGTAAAACGGCAGTTCCATGCACCATTTTCCAGCAGTGGTGCTCCCCCATCTACAGACCCATGGCAAAAGAAAACATATTTTCTGAAGTTGTGAATGTCCGTTTGGAGTCTGAATTGAATGTTGGTGAGATAAAAAGACCATATGCCACAAAATAATGGACGTAAACACATCACGTCTTTGAAATTAGTTTGTGCTTGCGGGCTAAACACAAAAAAATCCATCGCGTGTATTCCGATTCACACACAAGTGACTCTTATGAACCGATTCTTTTTAGTGAATAAAACGGACAGCACATCCAATGTAGTCAAAGGTGACTCTTAAAAAAAAGTGACCCTATGCCAAGAGACATATTTGCAACAAGTTGTTTTTTGTAAAAAATATTCATTTATAAAAAAGCATTAAAACATCACATTTCTCAGCAAATAATCTGAGTAATGGCAAGTAGCATGTAAACGGGATTGAACTGGTTGGCCCAAATCATGTAAACATCCTAATCGAATTATTCCTTATACTCTGATTATTGCAATAATCAGAGTATTGGTGTACATGTAAACATTTACTCACCCTCATGCAGATGGCGCTATAGGAAATGTAATCGAGCTTGAAATCATGATAGCCAAGGAGTCTGCAGTCAAGATGTACTATGAAAATGGAGTTATATTTTGGTCCGTTCTCACACAAAACCAACTGGATTGCTTCAGAAGACATGGATTAAACCACTACAGTCTGATGAATTACATTTATGTTGACTTTATCTCCTTTTTGGAGCTTTTGGAGTTCTGGTCACCATTCTCTTGCATTGTATGGACCAACAGGACAGAGATATTCTTCTAAAAATCTTTGTTTGTGTTCAGCAGATGAGGGTGAGTAAATGATGAGAGAATGTTCATTTCAGGGATGTTCCGATACCAATTTTTCTCTTCCGATTCCGATATCGGAAATCTCAGTATCGGCCGATCCCGATCTGATACCAGTGTTGTTTTTTCGCATAATCAGTTTAGAATATCTTTACATTATTGTGTGGAGCTAATTGGGAGTACTCTTTAATATGTAAAGAAACACAAACCTCTAACTACACATTATTTCAATATAAATGTATAGCTTATTAAGAAACACTTTATTGTTAACTAGTATATTGGATAATGTAGCAGCAAAATTAACAGTAATTCCAGTTTTTTTTCTTTTTTCTCCTTCAACTTGCATCTGGACTTTAAAGGATTCAGATCTCTTTTTTTTGTTCAATTTAGTTGTAAGACATCAGTCCACTTTTCATTCACACAGTTATTTTTTGGAACACATTCAACTTAAATATTGTTTTAAATTGTAAACAAATACTAATGATGACAATAATAATAATAATAATAATAATAAATTGTTATTAATAATATTATTATTGACTTTTAAATACAACAGTAATATATTTAAATCATGCACTTTTTAAACCCTCACACTTCTATTTTGACATTCTGAACTCTCCAGGAAGTCCTGTATGTGTCTGTTTGTAGGCAAGTTTACAGTAGTTTAATTCGTGCTTATTCCAATTCTGGTAAAATGCACCTCCGGTGCCGTTCTAAATGCATATTATAAGTGAACCAAACTACTGAGCATCTATATCTGAGATACTGTTCTTGAGTAGCGCTCAAAAAAAAATAGCCGTGAGTTTGTGTCAACAGAGCAGCACCATTCACTAACGTGCTGGCGCTGCATACTTTATATTTACTTAAGCACAGCCTTTTGTGATTCACAGAGTTATCGCACGTCTTCAAGTGGCTTTGAATAAAATGCATGAGTCATATGAACTGCTTTAATGGTGTTTTTATGTCATTTTTGGAGCTTGACAGTAACCAACATGACTAACACACAGTATAGGATTTGGATCGGGCTCGTCGGACCGATACCTGATCCTTCTAAAAGCTTCAGTATCGGAGCCGGTACCGATCCAGGTATCGGATCGGTGCATCCCTAGTTCATTTTCAGGTGAACTAACCCTTTAAACTGCATATTATAGGAAAAAAAAGTCAATAATACAGAAACATCACAATATTGTTATAGAAATATACTGTAAATGTAAAGAAATCCACTGTTGCTAACAGAACATGGCTTATCACCTTTCCACGTCACTCTAGTAAAGCCTGAACTATTGTGTTGCAAAATAGAAGTGCTTGTTTTATAGTTACTCAGCCAGACTTTGAAATTCCTCAGTCAAAAACCACCTGTAGCATGAACAAGTCATCAGTAATGAAAATCGCTCTGTTATAGATCTTTAAAGGAGTGGCTTAGGAATGAAATGCAAAGGATAAATGGTAGTGCAAAGGCAAAGCATAGTGGATGTGAGGGTTGTCGCAATGCCAACAGCAGTACTAAAACCAAGGAAATTTCATTATTCTCAATACCAGTTTTGATTAATATCCTTTTAAACACATTATTTTATTTAAAAAGTTAAATATTCAAATTAAAAACTAAGCAATTAAATTAAAACAATGGCATGCAACCTTAAATTATTAATCAATTAAGTAAACCTATCTTTCAAGTAAACTGTAATAAAGAAGCAGTGAGTGGTCTTCTCTTTTTCTTGTCACTATTGTTTTCTGATTAATATGAATTACATAATAGAGAGAGACAGCTCTTTTAGGCTGCTTTAGAAATACCAAATTGAATTGGTACTCAGTACCACCAATTCTCCAGTGTGGTCTTTTAATTAATTATTTTTAAGGACACTTTTGACATCCCTAAGCGACATATTGAAAAATACACCAATGCAGATTCAGTTACATGAGATTTCAAAGCGAAATGATATGATGCAGAAGATCTCTCCACCTGCAGCAGACAAGGCTCCCTGACGGTCTGGATACAACTGCAATCAACAACAGCACCCATCCTCCCTAACCTTGAACCCTGACCTCTGCCCTCCCCTCTCACATGTTTTAACACACTGATAATATTGTACTGTCCTGCTTCCCCACCCCTCGTTTCCCTTTCTCCCCCTCCCCTTCGCCCCATCTCCCTGCATAGACTCTCTCTGGAGATTATGACCATCCTCTGTCGCTGCGAGAATATCGAAACTTCGGAGGGTGTCCCCTTGGATGTGACAGGGGTCGCTCAGGTAATCACATTTAATGAAAAAGCCAACCAAATGAGAGATAGAGAGAGTAAAGGGAGAACAATTTCAGGAGCTCAGGTTGTGAAAGACAGTGGCCTGGTTTCATTTCCTGCGTAACCCACACATACATGTGCTCTCATGCTCTTTTCCACTCTCTTGTGTTGCATCTTTCTCTGCAGTGAAGGTGATACATTTCTCACTATAATTGTCTGTTGTGTGGCTACGCAGTGCACCCATGGCTCATGTAACTAATGGCTCGCATCAGTGTGCTCCGACTGCTGGGTTACTGTAATGAATGATGAGTGGTTTAGATACTTGGGTCTTGGGAAAATTAAGGGTTGAGGGTTTTTTTATTTATTTTTTATTTTTTTATTTATTCAAATAGACTTTGGGTTAAGGGAATATGGGAAGACCTTGTACCAACAAGTAAGTCTTTGAATCTGAATCCAGAGCATTCCATTACTGCCCACAGTCAAAACACCTGATTTGTGTGGACCAATTGGTTGTGTCTTCATACTTTCACCCTACAGTCAAATTCATTTTGTGTTGTTTACTTTCATGCCTTCCTTTTAATCCCACCTTCTTTCCTGTTTTCGCACCACTTTCCTTTACCTTCTTCCCGTAGTTCATAGCCAACTCTTTTGGTTTGTTTCCCTTTTTTGCATTTTCCACAGGATAACCCTTGAGATAATGACCCTGCAACCCAAGTGTGAGGATGTAGAGACAGCGGAGGGGGTAGCTATTACTGTCACAGGTGTGGCACAGGTAAACAACCTTACCTCACCTAACCTCAGCTCCAAATGCCTCTTTCAGGATTGCCAGGCTGGTTTCAGACCCAACAGCCCACTTCCACCTTTGTTTTTCTGTCATTCCCTTTCCCTCTATCCTTGTCCCTGAATTTGACAACCTCAGAATGTGACGTTGCCAATTTTAGGATTTCTTATCTGACTGAAGGTCAATGACTTTCACTTGGCTTGATGTTTAGTCAATCAAAGACTGAACAAAGTAACTACATTTCAATTTGCTGGTGTAAGTATCTTTTTTCTTTTTTCTTTTTAAACAGTCTATCTGGGGAGAACTTCTTTCATAAAGGGCATTTTACATGATATGCAATAGACAACAAGCTTTGCTTGTGATCTATACATAAGCAGCATTGGGTAAATTACTCAAAGTAATCCACTACAAATTACTAATTAATTCTCTAAAAATCAGATTAGTGAATACTTCATTGAAAAGTAATCACATTATCAATTTATTTTAAATTACTTTCTAAATCACTTTCCTGCTCAATGAATTCATAATAACGTCTATATTTCCTTCATGGTCAATGTTACACACATGTCACACCACATCTGCACCACATCTTTCTCCCTCACAATGACTCAATATTGACTCTTCAGCTGTCAGAGAAGTGCAAATGGATGTGCATTTGAACATAATCCATGTTTGAAGTGTATTCTACATAATATTATTTTAGAAAATATGCGTTATACTTAAAAGTAATTGACTTGCTTGAAAGTCAGTAACTGTAATTGGATTACAAGAATTTAAAATATAATGCGTTTTTACTTAATTCTATTACAGTAATTTATTACTTTGTAATCAGATTACACATAACATTACACGAGTGCCTGTGTGGAAAGCTCCAGCACCAGCAGAGCGATGTCCACTACTACTTCAGTTCAATGTTAGCAAATGAAAAAATGCTCTAAATGAGGCAATTACTGTAAATTGTATTCTGTGTAACATGTAAAGTATAGCTAAAGAAACTATAGTTTCATTTATATCTCCATAAAATCTGTCATAGAACTCCCGAAAATCGGCAACAGTTACTAGTACTGTATGTTTTCTCCTCTGTGTTCTTTGGCCACATAAAAAGTAATTGCCATTTTCATTGGTTGTGAATAAAATTACCTCTGTCTGATAAATGACATATGGCTGCAACAAAGAAAAATCACAAAAATCTTTTTATCTAGCGTGATATGTGCTGCTAGCAGTCGTCAGTGATGAGTACGTTTCTCAAAAGAAGTAATCCGATTCAAATTACTAATTACTTCTCTAAAAGTATTAGCAGATTACTTTAATGATTACTTCATTTAAAAAGTAATGGCATTACGAATTACTTTTAAGTTACTTTCTGAAACACTTTTCTGCTCAACAATTTCAAAATAATCTCTATATTTCCTTGTTGTTCATCGTCATACACCCTTCAGCTGTAGCAAAACGCAAAAAGACATACAGTTGAAGTCAGAAGTTTACATACACTTAGGTTGAAGTCATTAAAATATTTTTTAACCACTCCACAGATTTAATATTAGCAAACTATAGTTTTGGCAAGTCATTTATGACATCTGCTTTGTGCATGACACAAGTAATTTTTCCAACAATTGTTTACAGACATATTGTTTCACTTTTAATTGACCATATCACAATTCCAATGGGTCAGAAGTTTACATACACTAAGTTAACTGTGCCTTTAAGCAGCTTGGAAAATTCCAGAAAATGATGTCAAGCCTTTAGACAATTAGCCAATTAGCTTCTGATAGGAGGTGTACTGAATTGGAGGTGTACCTGTGGATGTATTTTAAGGCCTACCTTCAAACTCAGAGCCTCTTTGCTTGACATCATGTGGAAATCAAAAGAAATCAGCTAAGACCTCAGAAAAAAAAAATTGTGGACCTCCACAAGTCATATTCATCCTTGGGAGCAATTTCCAAACATCTGAAGGTACCAAGTTCTTCTGTACAAACAATAGTACCCAAGTATAAACACCATGGGACCACGTAGCCATCATACTGCTCACGAAGAAGTGTCATTCTGTCTCCTACAGATGATCGTAAGTTGTTGCGAAAAGTGCAAATCAATCCCAGAACAACAGCAAAGGACCTTGTAAAAATGCTGGAGGAATAGGCAGACGAGTATCTATATCTACAGTAAAAGGAGTCCTATATTGACATTCCGAAAGGCTGCTCAGCAAGGAAGAAGCCACTGTTCCAAAACCACCATAAAAAAGCCAGACTACAGTTTGCAAGTGCACATAGGGAAAAGATCTTACTTTTTGTAGAAATGTCCTCTGGTCTCCAGGTCTCCTAAAAAACCAAATTGGCAAGGTTGCTAGGGAGGATAGAGTCACATGGGATAACCTCCTCGTGGTCGCTATAATGTGGTTCGTTCTTGGTGGGGCGCGTGGTGAGTTGAGCGTGGTTGCCGCGGTGGATGGCATGAAGCCTCCACACGTGCTATGTCTCCATGGCAACACGCTCAACAAGCCACGTGATAAGATGTGCGGGTTGACAGTCTCAGACTCGGAGGCAACAGGGATCCGTCCTCCGCCACCCGGACTGAGGAGAATCACTACACGACCACGAGGACTTAAAAAGCACATTGGGAATTGGGCATTCCAAATTGGGAGAAAAAAAAAATAAAAATAAAATGCCCTCTGGTCTGATGAAACAAAAATCGAACTGTTTGGCCATAATGACCATCATTATGTTTTTAAGGAAATAGGGAGGCGCTTGCAAGCCGAAGAACACCATCACAGCCGTGAAGCATGAGGGTGGCAGCATCATGTTGTGGGGGTGCTTTGCTGCAGGAGGGACTGGTGCACTTCACAAAATAGATGGCATCATGAGGAAGGAAAATTATGTGGATATATTGAAGCAACATCTCAAGACATCAGCCAGGAAGTTAAAGCTCGGTTGCAAATGGGTCTTCCAAATGGACAATGACCCCAAGCACACCTCCAAAATTGTGGAAAAATGGCTTAAGGACAACAAAGTCAAGGTATTGGAGTGGCCGTCACAAAGCCCTGACCTCAATCCGATAGGAAATTTGTTGGCAGAACTGAAAAAGCGTGTGCGTGCAAGGAGGTCTACAAACCTGACTCAGTTACACCAGTTCTGTGTGGAGGAATGGGCCAAAATTCCAGCAACATATTGTGAGAAACTTGTGGAAGGCTACCCAAAACATTTGACCTAAGTTAAACAATTTAAAGGCAATGCTACCAAATACTAACAAAGTGTATGTAAACTTCTGACCCACTGGGAATGAGATGAAAGAAATAAAAGCTGAAATAAATCATTCTCTCTTATTCTGACATTTCACTTTTTTTTTTTTTTTTTTTGTGCAATCTTTTTTTATTATTATTAACAGTCTTTATTGATTCCATTCAACAAATTCAATAAAATGGTATATATCAAATTATATAAAATTAAACCCTTCCCCCCCCCCAAACATGATGTTGAAGCTCCATCCCCAAGACTCTGTATTAGCAGGGAGTAATGCACTGATGCCTCATGACCTTTTCCAAAAGCAGTAATCACCACTCCCAGAGTATCTGCCACTTTAGGGAGGTGTATGCTACTCCCAAAAATAGTACGGAGCAGGTGGCGCGGCTGTAAATACCTAAAGAATTGAGACCTGGGAATCCCAAAATGTTGAACCATATTTTCAAAGGATCTCAACACTCCACTCTCATATAGGTCACCAAGCGTATTAACCTCCCTCACAATCCACTCTGTCCAGCAGAAAGGGGACTTATTGATACATAATTTTGGGTTCAGCCATATGCTCGAGGCTACATTTAAATAAATGTCCAAATTAAACACTCTGGACACTTTTGTCCATACCGAGTGCAAATGCGAGATAACGGGGTGTAACTTCTCTGGTTAGTTTAAAAGAAAGGCTTTGCAGTGGCGAAAGAGAGCCAAGAACTTCCTGTTCAATACAAAACCAGGGAGGGGCTCTCTCAGGTGGAAGCGACCAAAATGAGCCAAATGTCTGAGACCAAATGCATAATAATAAAACAAAATCTTGGGTAGGCCTAGCCCACCTTTGTCAGTCGGCCTATGTTACTTACTGAAATGTAATCTGGGACATTTACCATTCCAAATGAAGGACTTCGCTATGCTATCAAATTGTTTGAAATAAGAGAGGGGGACATCTATAGGGAGAAATTGTAGCAGGTAGTTGAATTTTGGAAAACAATTCATTTTAATAACATTAACCTTCCCAGTCATAGGTCATTGTAATGAAACCCGTCTACCCACATCGCTCAAACCTTTTTTATTAAAGGGTCAAAATTAACTAACTAAATCACACAAATTTGCTGGGAATAAAATACCCAAATACTTAATGCCCTGTTTGGGCCACTGGAAGGCTTCGGATTTAGACCAATTCACTCTGTATCCTGAGAATTTAGAAAAGGAATGAATAATTCTGTGGAGGCAAGGCATAGATCTAGTAGGGTCGGAGACAAATAATAAAATAGCATCTGCGTAAAGCAAATGCTTATGCGCCACACCTCCCGCCACCACCCCTGGAAAATCATCCTCCATTCTTATCGTGGCTGCTAATGGTTCAAGGGCAAGACAGAACAATAAGGGGGAAAGAGGGCAACCCTGCCGGTTGCCTCTATCCAGAGTAAATTAATCTGAAATTAATCCATTCGTTTGAACTGCCGCTACCGGGTGTCTATAAAGTAACTTACAATAAAAGTATTCCCGAACCTGTACATTTCCAAAATCTTAAAAAGATAATCCCATTCTGCCATATCAAACGCCTTTTCGGTGTCAAGTGAGATGGCAGCGACCGGTCTCTGATCATTCACCACTGACCACATGATGTTGATGAAACACCTAATGTTATCAGAAGAGCTATGGCCCCGAATAAACCCCACCTGATATATATGTATAAGGATGTCATAACTTAATCGGATAGCCAAAGTTTTGATAATATTTTAACGTATAGCTGGATCAGGGAAATTGGACGGTAACTCTTACACTTGCTTGGACCTTTGTCCTTTTATAAGAATCAGACTAATCTGGGCTTGCGTCATGGTTGGCGGAAGCTTTCCATTCTTTAATGATTCCGTATGAACTTCTAGCAAAAGTGGAGTCAGTTCTGTAGCATAAGATCTAAAAAAAACTCAGTGGCCATCTGGCCCCGGAGCCTTGCCTATAAGCAAGGCCTTAATTTCCTCTCCAAGCTCCTCCAAGGTTATCTCAGAATCAAGATAAACTTTTTTTTTTTTTTTGCTCAGTTGTCAGTTTAGGAAGTTCTAATGGTTCCACAAAGTTTCTAATATCCTCATCAGTAGACGAAGACATGGAACTACAGAGATATAGATAGAATTCTTTAAAGGCATTATTAATATCAATGGCTGAGGTAAATATTTCACCACCAGGAGATTTCACTGAGGGAATGGTAGAAAAAGACTCTCTCTGTTTTACATATCTAGGCAGAAGTTTCCCTGCTTTGTCCCCCTACTCAAAGTATGACTGTCTTGCCCTGAATAGCCAAAACGACACCTTCTGCGACAAAATAGTATTATATCTGTATTTCAATCGGGTCAATTCCCTGAGGCCATTCAATGACATTTGGCGCCTCGGCACTTTTAATATTCCATTCCAATTCCATGAGTTCTTGTGCTTTGGATTTTTTGGTGAATGAGGCATACTGTATGATCCGACCCCTAAGAACCACTTTAAGTGCCTTCCAAGCCATGCCCACAGAGGATACTAAGGACCAGTTGGTCTCCATATAAACATTGATTTCAGCCTTTAACATTTGTTGGAAATCAAGATTTTGCAAAAGGGATAAATTAAAGCGTCAACTATATGATTTCTTTTCTCCATATGTGGCAACACCTCTAAACACACCAGGGCGTGATCTGAGACCAATATGTTTCCAATTGAGCAATCAACGACAGATGAAATGAGGGACTTGGATATAAATAAAAAATTAAAAAATCTATTCTAGAGTAAATCTTATAGACTGATGGAAAAAAATGTATAGTCCCTCCCAGATGGGTTCAAAAGTCTTCAAATATCTGTAAGACCAAGATTTTTACACATCCTGTGAAATCAGTTTTGCTCTAGGTGGCTTGCACACTTTTGCTTCACTATGATCGAGGACTGAGTCCATCAAAAGATTAAAATAAATTCTCCTCCCAACATTATATCATGAGGGGTGCCAGTGGCTTGAAACATCCCTTCAAGATCTATAAAAAAGCCCTGATCATCAACGTTAGGTGCATAAATATTAGCCAAAATAAGACTTTGCCCCTGAATTTCAGCTAAAACAATAATGATTCTTCCTAATTTATCTTTATTCTGTTTGAGACATTTGAATTGTAGATGATTACTTAGTGTAATGACTCCCCTGCTCTTACTTGAGCCAGCACTAAAGAAAACATGCCCTCCCCATATCCTCCCAAATGTTTCAACTTCCTGCGGAGAAAGATTCATTTCTTGAAGAAACACTATATCATGTTTCTTACGCTTAAGAAGAGAAATAACCTTCCTTCTTTTTATGGGGTGCCCCAACCCATTCACATTCCACGTGTGAGAGACAATCCACTCATTAACTTTTGACATATAAGAAAAAATAGATTGTGTGTCAAAAACAAGAGTATAAAGACCACATTCCAACATTAGTGCAACAGTCAAAACCCGAACATCCCCTAGAACGAAACAAACAGAAAAAAGAAAAACGTGCTCATTAACCCTGCGCATGACCGCGCCAACAGGTGTCTATCCTTCCAAACTCAAACAGTCCATGCACGCCTACGAGAACCCCCACAACAACTTTGCTGTCAGATTGCTCAAGTCTGGTGTTTCTATACAAATTTTGTGAGACAGAATTACACAACAAAAGATAATCTATAAAACAAACTCCAGCCAATAGGAGGAATAAGCATGTAAATTCATCCATAAAACTGTCCTGAAGGTGTTACTCTACAAAATAAACTCCAAAAAAAAAAAGCGTGCCGGTTCTTCAAACATTCAAGCGAATGTTCAGTGATCCGGTCCACTCGGCTGCAACGTGAGTACAACAAGATGACTTACTCCACTTACTTTATGAAGGACATCGCTTGCTGTGAGCATGTGAATGTTTTACGGCCATCCTTAACATCTATTCTCAGTTTGGCCGGGAATATCAGTGCAAACGTGATCTTCCGTTGATGTAAGTGTTTCTTGCATTCCTTGAATTGATCACGTTTATCTCGTCGAATTCACAAAGTCTGGGAACAAGAAAATGCTATGGTTCTGCCAAGAAAGCCTTCCTTTACTCCTTGCCTCACGTAACAATTTCTTTATCGGATGATCTCGGATATTTGGCCATAATTGATCGGGGCCTGACTCCCTCCACGGGTCGCCAAGCAGGAACCCTGTGAGCTCGCTCGATTTCCAGCTTATAGCCTATTATGTCGAGCAGATTCGGAAAGAGCCATCCAGGAACTTCCAACATATCCTGTCCCTCTGCTCCCTCAGGAATTCCGACGATACGGGTGTTATTCCGCCAGCTATGGTTCTCCATGTCCTCCAACTTCTCCCAGACACGCTCCAAATCCACCTTGGTCGCTAGCGGATTAGCAGATAATTCCCTCTCCAATGACTCCAGGTAATTGATCTGTTTCTCGACATCCCCCACTCTTGTAACCACATCAGTGAACTTCGCCTCCATGGTAGTGATCGATCGACGTATCACTGCAAAATCCTCCAAGTCAGCAACGACCTTCATCAGCATTGCCGACATGATCAGCATCTCTCGCCGCATTTCCCGCACCTCCCCGACTAAATCAAATCCCAGGCTTGCGGCCTGCTCGGGGGCATCAGCTTGAGCACGTAAGTGTCTTTTAACGTCTCCAGAGCCCGAGGATTTTGAATTCTTTGACACATTGTCCTAGAACAGTTATGGAACAGAGTGTATCGAATCTCACCGGTTTATGTCATTAAAAGTATTAAAACTAGCAAAGTGTGCAGAGCTCGCCGTTCACACGTCCGATCCTCGCATGGCGTCACGTGACCTATCAACATTCACATTCTTAAAATAAGGTAGTGATCCTAACTGACCTAAGACAGGGAATGTTTTCTATGATTAAATGTCAGGAATGTCAGGAAAGGCCTGGGTAGCTCAGCTAGTATTAAAGCCGGCTACCACCCCTGGAGTCACGAGTTCAAATCCAGGGCGTGCTGAGTGACTCCAGCCAGGTCTTCTAAGCAACCAAATTGGCCCGGTTGCTAGGGAGGGTAGAGTCACATGGGGTAACGTCCTCGTGGTCGCGATTAGTGGTTCTCGCTCTCAATGGGGTGCGTGGTAAGTTGTGCATGGATCGTGGAGAGTAGCATGAGCCTCCACATGAGGAGTCTCCGCGGTGTCATGCACAATGAGCCGTGTGATAAGATGCGTGGATTGACGGTCTCAGAAGCGGAGGCAGTTGATACTTGTCCTCCGCCACCCGGATTGAGGTGAGTAACCGCGCCACCACGAGGCCCTACTAAATAGTGGGAATTTGGCATTCCAAATTAGGAGAAAAGGGGCTATATTTTTTTATGTCAGGAATTGTGAAAAACTGAGTTTAAATGTATTTGGCCAATGTTTATGTAAACTTCTGACTTCAACTGTACATAATTCTTGTTTTAAATGTATTTTTATGTAAATATTATTTCATGTGTAACACTAGTAATGTACTTAAAAGTAATTGACTTGCTTGAAAGATCTGATTACAAGAATTTGAATTGTAATGTTACACTTTTTTGTTTTACTCAAAGTAATTTGATTACAGTAACTAATTACTTTGTAATAAGATTGCACCCAACACTGGCAGTCTTGCAATACAGAGCAGCAGGATTTTCGCGTATCGCGTAAAACACCCTTAATGCTGGGAATTCTCAATATTTTTTAAGGAAAACTATTAAACAATTTACAGATAAGAATATTATAATGTTATGATGTTCTGTGACCTTCATGAATATGTAGTGTAGTGATAATAGATATTTTGTCATTGTTTGCTTGTTAAAGCTTCTAAATGCTTTTCTCAAACAGATAAAAGGAATCTGAATGAAATTGTATGTTTGTTTTTTTCCCCCCCTCTGTTCACTTTACTCTTGACATTTTGTTTGCATATTTGGTTCTTCTACTGTCACTGTGCCAAAACGTGCAATGTTTTAAGTTACATGTTTACCCTCATGAATATTTTTGTGTTCTTTTGGAAAGCCATCTTCAGACAGGAAAAGGAAACCGACTTATTTACACTACCTATACAGCTGAACATGTGGTTCCTCTACTTGTAGGATCCTTAATTCATAAGACTTTATCTCAAAGCCTACATTTTTCCCTTCAGGTATTTTCTTTCTGTGATTTCTTAGCCCGGAGTTGCTGTGAACAATGAGGGCATTGTAATACAGAGAGTCAGTCCTGCCATTACAGGCCATTTAGCTCTCATAGCCACATGTGATTGGATGAGGAACCCAAACAAGACATTCCACAATTCGGTCTCCATAGAGATTTGGACTCTAGGTTTCTCCATAGAGAGCCTCAATGATTATATTTGTCCCTTTTATCAAAATAGAAAAGGTTATTCTGTCAAGTGAAAAGAATGATTCGGTGATATGCTGCTTTAGCCCTTCAAGTTACACCCCATCCAATATTAGAGCACTTCTAAGAAGTTTGCTTCGTGTGTTTTGTAAATGGAGGCCTTGTAGCTGTTGAACTAATGTACCCACTTATCTGTTGACAACCCATTTATTCCTCTGCAGTGACCTGTTCCTTGAGCCTGTTTTCTAAAATCAATCCCCATGCATTTTAACAAGCAGACACAGATATAGATCCAGATAATGTCTGGACTGTGATTTCTTTATCCCAAGTTAAAGATAACTTCACATCTGGAAAACTTCAAGAGAGAAAAATCTCAGGCTTTCAGTCTTGTCCTACTTTCATTCTCACTGTTACATGATTTTTCCCCCTTTGTGTTTATGCTGTGATTTCCCATGAGTGCATTATGAGTATGATGTATTGTTCTAGTTTGGGCTTGGGGGAAATTGTGGTCATTAATGTGTGTAGCCTTTGTTTGAATGCTTGTCATGACACTGCTCCCCCTGTTGACTGAATGGTAGAACATTCCATCATTTATTTACATTTTTAATGTTTGCTTCTGTAATTGGCTGACTGCTGATTCTGAAATAAATTCATTTAACACAACTCCATACTCTTACTAAATAATGGCCTTTTTGGCCTTTTTCACTGTTCTACCAATATAGTCTGATATATAGAATAATCTAATGTCAAGATGTATACGTGGAGAGATGGTTCCAGATCATAGCATTTGAGTAGAACATTTATCTAGAACATCAGAGATACTGGACCAGTATGTATTTAAAATTGAGTTATTTGAGATTCAGATTGAGTTATTTTTCCCACCCACAACTATGCAGAAAATACTACCTGTATTGCACTGCTTGTAATATATACCCCCTCTTTAACTGTTTAATAACTATGGGGTGATTGCACAGAAGCTGACCTTTGATACTATACTGAAATGAGCTTTCTTTGCCACGTTCTGCTTCAAGAAGCTAGCGTTTAAACTAAACTAAAATGAAACTATTTTCAGCTTTGAAAAAAGGCTGGTTTTGATGTGTGAAAGGGAAGCTGATTGTAGTTTAGTGCAGAGGGGCGGCTTCTTTCTGAAACATTAGACCCACAAAAACTCACCTCTTATTTTCTGAAGAATGAACAATCTCCTTTACTTTTAAGATCTGTGGAGAGTGTGCTTCATAGACTCGAGGAGTGAAGGGGTGGCAAATCCAGGCCTTCTGAGCTATAGGAGTTTGCACATTGGTTGCATTGAGAACTCAAATGTTTTCATCATCCCTACAAATTTTTTTTTTTTAATAAATCCCTGCAGTTTTGGTTTTACTTTCCTTTACACTGATTGTATGTTCCATTGCTTCAAACTAGGGCTGGGCGATATAGCTAAAGAATTATATCTCAATATTCACTCTGAAATGTTTTAAAATGAAGGCCTGTTTTCCACACTGTTACTCACTAAACATTTGTATGTGCCAGTATAATAATACATTGCTATAAACAGCAACATTGTCCTACATATGTTTTAGTAAATGCAATAATGATGGTTCATTGAACCTGACAGTATGAACTGATTCACGGAGCTGAATTGAACTTACCAACTCTAATGCTGTTTTTGCTACTGAAGTTTAGTGAGACAAGGAATTATCATGAAACCAGCCTAATGACACGGTTATAGAAAACCTAATCACGGAAAATAATCATCAAATAATCAGGATATTGCTTTATTTTATATCACCAGCAAAATCATTGCGAATATATTGTAAATATTAAATGTATATCACCCAACCCTAACTGCTTGAATGTTATGACACATTGGGACTCCTTCAGCCTTTTATATCTGTTTTAAAATTCACTAAAATTAATTTACCTGGGTTCTTTTTTTAGATATTTATTTTAATTTAAGCTTTTGTATGTAAATTCTGAGTGCATTACTAAAGATTGAAGCATGTCCCTTAACCAATCACACATCACATGTCCAATCACAGGCTCAGTTATACATACTGTAAATTATCCAGCATGTTTGGTTGTGCTTAAAGGGCTAGTTCACCCAAAAATGAAAATTCTCTCATTATTTACTCACCCTCATGCCATCCTAGATGTGTATTGACTATGTTCTGCAGAACACAAATTAATATTTTTCATTCTCTCAGCTCTGTAGGTCCAAAAAGTACATAAAGGCAGCATAAAAGTTATCCATCAGACTCCAGTGGTTTAATCCATGTCTTTTGAATCGATCCAATCAATTTTGGGTGAGAACAGAACAAAATGTAATTTCTTTTTCACTGTACATCTTGTCATTGCAGTCTCTAGGTACTATCATGATTTCAAGCTCAGTTACACTTCTTAGTGCTTTACGCATGCACCAGAGCCCTTTTATCTTGGGAAGCCTACAAGGTTAGCAATGCATAACGCAGTGGTCCCATAAATATTCTGTGGGCACTGGCGAGTAGACGAGGCCATTTTTTTTTTTTTTTTTTTAATGGATGTCTATGGAGGAGATGCTTCAGTGTGCTGAATAAACTGTTTTTGTGAGGAAACAGCACTGACTGCCTGTCTGCCACTTTTCAACATTTTTTACACTAAACAATCCTTTTAGAATTAATGATGTGAGTTTACTACGATAAAATTGCTGTTTTTATAAGAAGTCACAGACCATTTTGTAAAAGGTAGGTGCCAGTTTATGGCTCTCCCCATTCATTTGTATGGTATCTGCAAACAGTGTCTTACTGTTGTAACAAGCTTGTTGACCGTTAAGCTCTCTCCTGTGGTAAAAACGCAGAGGTTGTTATTTCATTATAGAAGATCTCTGGTATGCGCAGTGTGTTAGATGCCTCTAGGAAGTGTAATCAAGCTTGAAATCATGATCTCAAAGGAGACTGCTGATGTCCAGGTTTATAGAGAAAAAGGCGTTACATTTTGGTCTGTTCTCACCCAAAGCTGATTAGATCAAGAATTTTAATTTTTGGTTGAACTATTCCTTTAATGCTTAATGTCTGTCCCCCATACCTCCAGAGTGTTATGTGTTGTCCTTATTCAGAATAGATGTACTTCCTACATAAAAGCCAGCCTAAATGAGAGAGAGAGAGAGAGAGAGAGATAAGAATGAGATTCCATAAAACAGCTTTTTTTCTTTGTTAAAGCTGAAGTATGTAATTCCAGCAACACTAGCACCACCAAACAGAATTGAATCGGAATCAATCAGACAGAATCAAAACGGCTATCTAAATATGGCCCTCGTCTATTGTTGTTCAAACCATCAGATAATCCCTTGTTGGGGCGGTCAAAGTGGGTCACTCAAAACAAACACAAGAATATTTATAGCGCCACAGAGACACAATGTTTACAGTTTTCAAGATAATTTATCTATGAATGGCTTTCTTATAGTTGTCGCTGCATATTAAGCTGGGATAGAAGTATTTTAACATTGAAAAAGTTACATACTTCAGCTTTAAACATGGAGGAAAGTAGCCCATTTAGATTGTTTCAGAGTGCAAATAGTGATCAAGTGCTATGTACAATGAGAAAATGTGGTCTGTCTCTGAAACATTGTTACCATTATAACCATAAATGTGTATAAAACATCAACTGTGCTATATCTTTTTATGAGTTTTAACCATCTCTAGGTGACTGGCATGCTGTATTCTAGTGCATGTCTGTGTTGGAACATGACCCTATGTTTGTTCTGTCAGGTGAAGGTCATGAACGACAAAGAGTTGCTGGGTTATGCTTGTGAGCAGTTCCTAGGGAAGACAGTGGCAGAGATTAAAAGTGTAATTCTGCAAACACTGGAAGGTCATTTACGCTCTATTCTGGGTGAGTGACGCTGGGCACTTGAATTTCCATCTCTAGTGTTGCATTCTAATGAGGTTTTTTGTAGTTCAGTAGAGTTAGGACAGTGTGCACAGTCAGTGTTCATGTAAAATCAAATACATGACCAGTAACGTCTCCGGTTACTCATGTAACCTCGGTTCCCTGAGAAGAAGGGAACGAGACATTGCATTTGAACACTATGGGGAAAATCCCTTTTCCTTTTGTGATTGGCAATGATGTTTGAGCTCCGCCCCTTTAGGCGCGCATTTGCTCAATATAAGTGGGCGCTTAAACATAATTTCTTCAGAATTTCTGACTGAGGGACAACAACGCATCGCTCATTCCTCAACTCTGACGTTGTAGTGCGGCCAAGTTTTGCAGTGTTTCGTTCCCTTCATCTCAGGGAACCGAGGTTATGCGAGTAACCGGAGACGTTTCCTATCGATTTAGTTCACTCAACATTGCATTTGAATGCTATGGGGAATGGAGTCCCATCACACCGCACTATGTAGCGTCATTCCCTAGATTTACCAGGGTAGAAACACTTAGAAGAATGTGTATATGAGGTCATGGCCCTTCTGAAGATCTATATGAGTCATATAATACACACAGAAAAATTAACCCCTTCATAACCAGAGGTAGGGAGGGAGGTTTTATTCTATTGGAAGTGCTTGTGACTTCTAGTGGGCATATATTGGATAGCGGCCCACCCATGTGGCTGTATTAAAGTTATAACAGGTAGCCTGCCCGAATAAGGAGCTCAGTCTCACCCGCTGGGTGAAGGAATAGTAGCTCTCTAGACAGAGAGGACTCACGAAGCGATGGACACCACGTCTAGGTTATAAAACCTTGCGAATGTGTTCTGCGAGGACCATCCTGCTGCAAAGCATATTTTCTGTAGGGATATACTGTTTGTCCATGCCCATGAGGAAGCGATGCCTCTAGTTGAATGTGCGATCGCATCAACGATCCAGTGTGAGAGCCTTTGTTTGGAAACGGACATGCCTTTTGTGCGTCCTCCATAACAAATGAAGAGCTGATCTGACAGTCTAAACTGGCAAGTGCGCTCCACGTAGGTGTGCAATGCCCACACGGGGCATAATAAATGCACTAACTGCTCCTCATCCGAATTAGATGGTGCAGAAGAGAAAGCTTGTAGGTGCACTATCTGAGCCCTGAAGTGTATAGAAACCACCTTAGGCACATAGCCTTTTTTGAGTTTGATGGTGGCTTTTGAAAGCCCCGGACCGAATTCCAGACATGAACTATCAACCAACAGAACCTGTATATCACCAACCCATTTTGCTGAGGCCAGAGCCAACAGCAGTGCAGTCTTTAAAGAGAGCACACGCAACTCACCGGATTCCAATGGTTCGAACGGGGGACTCGTGAGCGCCCTCAGCACTAGATTTCCCATGTTGGAACCATAGCAGGGTGAGGGGGGTTCAAGCGCCTCGCTCCCCTAAGGAACTTTATGATCAGATCATGTCTGCCTATAGAGGAACCATTCTCTGGGGTGTGAAATGCCGATATGGTCGCTACATAGACCTTAAGCATTGATGGAGTAAGACCTGCATCCAACCGCTCTTTAAGGAATGTAAGGATCTCCATTATGGAGCAATTCACTCGGTCTTTGTTGTGTGAAGAGCACCAATCTGCAGACGCATGCCATTTTAGTGCATAGGGGTGTCTCGTAGATGGCGCCTAGCTTGCAAAATGATGTTCCTTATAAACTGAGCTAATTCCAGCTTGTGCACTGTGCTCTGTTCAGGGGCCATACATGTAGGTTCCACAGCTCCGGCTGGGGATGCCAAATCGTGCCCTGTGCTTGAGAGAGCAGATCCCTCCTCAGCGGTATTTCCCATGGAGGGCCTCCTAATATCTCCATAATTTCCGGAAACAATGGCTGGTTGGGCCATTTTGGCACAACCAACATAACCGTTTCCTTGTCCTTTTGGACTTTGCTGATGACAGAGTGGAGGAGACGTATTTGCCTTTCATCAGCCACTTGTGGGCCAAGGCATCCACACCCAGCGGGGCTTGGGACAAGGAGTACCAAAGAGGGCAGTGGGCTGTCTCTGCGGAGGCAAATAAGTCGGCTTCCGCTTTGCCAAACATTTCCCAAGTCCTCAGAACCTTCTGAGGATAAAGTCTCCATTCCCCCACCATCAGTCCGGGGACGGCACGTCCGCTCTGCAGTTCAGACAGCCCGGAACATGTCACATGCATGTAGAGGAGATGGTGCGCGCTCCACACGTGGAGGCCTTGCACCAGGCTCATTATTGGTAGCGATCGAGTGCCACCCTGGCAATTTATGTACGCTACCAATGACATTGTCTGAATGAATCAGAACATGATGATTCACTATGTTGGAATGAAAAGCTTTCACCATTAAGAAGACAGCTAGCATTTCCAAGCAGTTGATGTGCCATGCCCGTTTTGCACCTGTCCAGTTGCCGAAAGCCAGGCGTCCATCGCACAGCGCTCCCCAACCTGTGTTGGACGCATCTGTGGTCACCACTTTTCGCCTGAAAACCTGACCCAGCATCACACCCTGCTGATTAAGGTTTGGAGCTGTTCATGGTGTTAGAGCAGCCAGGCAGCGGTGAGTCATGGTGACTCGCACGTGCCCCCGACGCCAGGCGTGATTCGGTACATGGTGTTTGAGCCTGGATAGGTCTCGTGTGTAAAAGACGTAACGGTATGACAGCGGATGCTGCCGCCATAAAGCCTAGCATTTTCTGAAAAGACTTCACTGGAAATGCTTTCCCCAGTTTGAACTGAGACCAACACTTGTGAATGGTCTGGACGTGCTCGCTCGTGAGGTGCGCACGCATGCTCATGTAGTCGAGTCAAACCCCCAAAAAGGAGATTTGTTGGCTGGGAGAAAGTGTGCTTTTTGCCCAGTTGATATTGAGACCCAGGTTGATCAAATGGTGAAGTATCAAGTCCCTGTGCTCGCATAGCAGAGCCTCTGATCGGGCCAGTAATAGCCAGTCGTCGAGGTAATTCAGAATGCACACGCCGTTCATCTTCAAAGGGGCGAGCGCCGCATCGACACATTTTGTGAACATGCGTGGCCCAGAGACAATCCAAAGGGAAGGACTTTCAATTGATGTCATTCCTTCAAACGTGAATCTCAAGAGCAGCCTGTGATATGGTACAATTTGGATATGAAAGTATGTGTCCTTTAGATCTACGCAAACCAGTCCTGTGAGCAGATGTGCGATAAGATCTGTTTCCGAGTTAACATTTGAATGGGCATGCTGTTCAAGTGTCTCAGATCTAAAATTGGCCAAAGCCCGCCACCTTTCTTTGGAAAGAAAAGGTAGCAGCTGTAAAACCCTTTGCAGGCGTGGCAGCTCGGAACAATCTCTATCACATCTTTTGCGAGATTGTGAATTTCTGCATGTAATACAGTCACGTTCCATGACGGAACCGTCAAGGACAAAACGCTGTTGATGCGAGGCAGTCTGCATATGAATTGGATCGAATAACCGTGTTCGATCATTTTTAGCACCCAATCTGACATGCCCGTGAGCGCCTGCCATGCGTTCACATAACGGGATAGCGGACGCTTTATATTTGATGCTAATTGTGATAGCGCGTCGCTCACCATTGGGAAGTGGTTGTGCACAGTGTGTGAAATGGGGAAGCAAGGCAAATTATCTAGAATGGCCTGAGCCAAATTGAATAAGTACACTAAAGGTATGGTTTATGAGCGTGCAAACATAAGATTTTTTATTTGTATGTGATCATTATGAACAGAACCCAAAGAGGGCTCAATTCAAATGTCACAGATGCAGATAGGCCAGAGGCCATTGTCTTTATGCATTTTGATGAGAAAATAACGGCTGTGACATTCTCTCTGTGCACCGAATGGTGAACAACCGCTATTGTGTCCCTCACAAGGAGATTTACTACCTCGGAGAGCAGAATGGGCATGTCCTGCACTGTAACGTGGAGGATAGAACGCTGTTGAAGCGAGGTGGCTATGTTGTGAACCGGAATGTATAACCGCACATTACTGTTTTTTTAACACACTGAGAAATGCTCGGTAACGCGCGCCATGCGACCGAGTAATGCGCGGGTGGGCGCCAAGTTTCGCACGTGTGTTGAGGGGAGCTGCCGTTTATAAGACGGGAGCATTTTGTGTGGAGTGTGGATTGATTTTTCTCAGAGATACCCGGAAGCGTGCCACGCGATCACGAAACGAGCGAGTGGGCGCGGATAGTGGGCACAGGTAGCTGCCGCTTATCAGACGGCAGCTTCTCACTCCGAGCATGTCACGCGTCCGTGCAAAGCGCTAATAGTGTAAAGGCTCGAGCGAACCAACAATAGACACCAATCACCCGCGGTTATCACGGTGAGTGAGTTTGGTTGGAGAGGAAGAAAGAGCTTTTTCAGCCTTCAGCACGTGTTGAGTAGCCGCTATTCAAGCAATGCAAGGAAGCGTTGCAATAAAAACTGTTCCCGGCGAGAATAGTGGGGAAGGGCGAGTCGAAACATAATGGAAAAAGGCAGGAGCTCTAGATTCCTATAAACGCTATACTTCCAGGAGAATTCTTCCTGCTGGGGACTGACAGCGCTATTTGCGTCACAGTACAAAGACGCTAAAATATGCCTGAGGACGGCAGCCCCTCCGATCTGGGTGCACGCAGAGTAGGGTGTGCGCCAGGTCTCATTAAGCTCCATGTGAACCTCAGGAAAGAACGACACTGTTTTCCGAACCATGTCTTTTGACGGCGGACGGTGTGCAGGAATCATTCATTCAGACAAGAATTTTCTGGCTCGACAGGAGGCGACCACTCAAGGCCGAGCTCCTTGACCGCCTGCACAATGACGCGGAGTAACTCATCAATGGCCAGTACGCACTCCTCACCCTCGCTGGGGGGAGGGGCTGCAACATCCTCCATGGACCATTCTCCGATGCTGCGAGGGACACGGCATCATTATCATCGTCAGACCCGCCGAATATGACAACACCATGCTCATTCATAGAGGGCCGGATGTCGTCATGTGCGTACTGCACTGGCGAAGATCAAGGGGCTCGTGTGGATCAAGATCCTCCTCGGGTTTTCCATCTCTACCTCGTGGCCCTTCTGTGCTTCCTTGTGGTCCCTCGAGACTTAACACAGAGGAAGCGGTCGGGAGGGTGCGGGAGGCAGAATTGTCCCTCAGAATGAGGGCGACCCTAGAGCGGGGCATCTTGAGACTCATGTCCTCACAGTGAGGGCAGTCTTTCCCCATGAGAGCTGCTTCGGCGTGGGTGCGGCCCAGGCAGCAAACGCAGTTCTCATGTTGGTCTGACGGAGCGATGTGTCGCTCACAGTAACGCTTGCGATACGACATCTTTAAAAAGACGCATACACACAAGCGGCTCTTTTATGTGTGTTTTACGTCACTTGGGTGGAATTATATTATATATTTTGAAAGGATACAACTCCTGCCTGGATGCTGCGGGAAGCAGGTAGATGTCTCGCTGAGCAAAAACCCAATCCGGCGGCGAGGTGGAGAGACTTCTTCGGCAGAACACTAGAGGGGGGCGGGTGAATCTTCGCTAAAGGCGCTGGACTGAGGCGAAGAACGTCCTGATGCGTCTGCAGGGAATCCCGTCCACTGACGAATGTGTCTGTCGACGGCGAAGAGCGGGCTGATCAAGATGAGATGATCCGTCGTATTCAAGATGACACTATGTCGGTTTTAAAGAGAGAAATTCTGAAGAAATGTTTGAGTGCCCGCTTATATAGGGCAAATGCACGCTTAAAGGGGCGGAGCTCAAACTTCATTGCCAATCACAAGATTGGTGTTAATGATACAAGGGCTTCAACTACAGTGGCATGCAAAAGTTTGGGCATCCCTGCTCAAAATTTCTGTTGCTGTGAATAGTTAAGTGAGTAGAAGATGAACTGATCTCCAAAAGGCATAAAGTTAAAGATGAAACATTCTTTTCAACATTTTAAGCAAAATTAGTGTATACAATTTTAGAGTGGAAAAAAATGAAAGGAGCACCATACAAAAGTTTGGGCACTTAAAGAGATTTGAGCTCTCAGATCAATTTGACCAAAGTCTCAGTCCTTAATTAGCTTGTTAGGGCTATGGCTTGTTCACAGTCATCGTTTGGAAAGGCCAAGTGATGCAAATTTCAAAGCTTTATACATACCCTGACTCCTCAAATCTTGTCCCAACAATCAGCAGCCATGGGCTCCTCTAAGCAGCTGCCTAGCACTCTGAAAATTAAAATAATTGATGCCCACAAAGCAGGAGAAGGCTATAAGAAGATAGCAAAGCATTTTCAGTTAGCCGTTTCCTCAGTTCGTAATGTAATTAAGAAATGTCAGTTAACAGGAATGGTGGAGTTCAAGTTGAGGTCTGGAAGACCAAGAAAACTTTCAGAGAGAACTCCTCGTAGGATTTCTAGAAAGGCAAATCAAAACCCCCCAGGAAAATTAGTGGATATATTTTTTTAAATATTTTATTTCTTGGAATTTTCTAGAAAAAGTGAATGAATGAACATTTTCACAGGAAAAAGCCAAAAAGAGGGCATGAGAGGCTTCCTTTATATCTAAACAGTTTTGCAATTACTGTCTTTTAAAATGCTCAATTGTTTTGCGACTTGAGTGCGACTGAGTCAGAGTTTCCATCTCTGAGATATTATGAAACGTTGGCTATTTGCTGTGCACTTATGTTCATAGGGACTCTGACGGTGGAGCAGATCTACCAGGATAGAGATCAGTTTGCCAAGCTGGTAAGGGAGGTGGCAGCCCCTGATGTGGGCAGGATGGGTATTGAGATCCTCAGCTTTACTATTAAGGTATGCCTACATCAATGCTTACAGTACAACTGTTGCAGGTGTGATTTACTGTGGAAACCCAGTTCAGTTTCAGGTGATGACAAATGTTAATGGGGGATAATCTTATCTTGTGTTATTTGTGCATTTGTCCATTTGTCTCTTCCAACAGGATGTCTATGATAAGGTGGAATATCTGAGCTCTTTGGGTAAATCTCAGACTGCTGCTGTTCAGAGAGATGCTGATATTGGAGTGGCCGAGGCAGAGAGAGATGCTGGGATCAGGGTGAGCAATAGAACAATAGGCGAGAATAGTGTGTTTTTGTGTTGGAGATTGAGAAAGAATGAATGTAAAGGCCCTTTCACACGACTCATGACAACATTTCTCAATTGTTTGAACTCTGTGTAGCATGCCATGTTGCTCACCAGTCAAAAAATTTCAACTTTGCCCCATTTGCCACTGACTTTCGAAGTGCCACAATCCACACAACGCTTGCAATGTCATACTTTGCAATGACAGGTCCAATGTTGCTTCCAAGCCTTCTCATCCTTTTTTTGCAGTCATCGTGTGCTTTCCATGTGACTTGTTATTGTCAACATTTATGTGTTGCGTTAATTTAATAGAAAGAAAAACTTAAACTAAAAAAAAAAAAAGAGAGTGAGGTCGAAACTTGCCCTGGAGAAGGACAAACTGGTTGCTGTCCAGCATGAAATGATACTGTAACCTGTTGTCATGGTGCAGCAGTTCTTGAACTAATTTAATATTTCACAAATTAAAGTTTCTGAAATCATGTTCAACCACTCCTTTTTTTTTTTTTTTTTCTTTCTGGGTTGTATCATTTGCAGAACTTTTTTCTGTTTTATGCTCCAATAACCTTTTTTCATTGTTTACTGTTTCTTGCTTTTTTTTACCTAGCAAATAGCATTTCTGTGAAGAGGGAAGTACTGATGCGAATCACATGAAAGAGCCTTATAGGGTTGGTTCACCCAAAAAGGAAAATGCTCTCATCATTTACTCACCCTCATGCCATTCCAGATGTGTATGACTGTCTTTTTTCTCCTGAACACAAACAAAGATTTTTAGAAGAATATCTCAGCTCTGTAGGTCCATCCATGCAAGTGAGTGGTGTCCAGAACTTTTGAAGCTCTAAAAAGCACATAAAGGCAGCATAAAAGCAATCCACATGACTCCAGTGGTTACATCCATGTCTTCAGAAGCGATATGATTTAAGTTTTTTTATTTTTTATTATTACTATAAATTCTCCTCCCTGCCCAGTAGGTGGCGATATGCACAAAGATGAATACCAAAAGCAAAAGAAGAAGAAAGTGAAAGTGGAGATTGATATGAAAAAATGACAAATTTTGATCTTGTTCCTCACCCACACCTATAATATCACTTCTAAAGATATAGATTTAACCACTGGAGTAATATGGATTACTTTTATGCTTCCTATATATGCTTTTTGGATCTTCATTGCATTGTATGGACCTACAGAGGTGAAATATTCTTAATCTTTACTTTTCAGCAGAAGAAAGAAAGTCATTCACATCTGGGATGGCATGAGGGTGAGTAAATGATGAGAGAATTTTCATTTTTGGGTGAACTATCCTTCTAAGAGATTGTGTGTTCTCATTGTGTTTTGTTTTCTCATATCATTTATTTCCATGCTACAGGAAGCAGATTGCAAGAAAGAGATGATGGATGTGAAGTTCCAAGCTGATACAAAAATGGCAGACTCAAAGCGAGAGCTGGAGATGCAGAAAGCTGCTTTCAATCAAGAAGTGAACACAAAGGTAGAGCTGAGTTGCTCCTTGGGTTATTTTAATCTTACTTTAAGCCTTAAAACACTGCAGATGTTGCACTGATCATTTACTTATGTGATATGACTTAATAAACATGCATTGAATAACTTCTGTCTATCTCAGAAAGCTGAGGCGCAGTTGGCCTATGAGCTTCAGGCGGCAAAAGAGCAGCAGAAGATCCGATTGGAGGAGATTGAGATTGAGGTGGTTCAGAGGAAGAAGCAGATTTCCATTGAGGAAAAGGAGATTGTCAGGACAGATAAAGAACTGATTGCCACTGTGAAGAGACCAGCTGAGGCTGAAGCCTACAGGATGCAGCAGCTTGCAGAGGCAAACAAGTGAGTAACAAGTGAGAGGGGGGATTAGTGAGTAAAGAGGGCTGAAAAGAAGGAAAGGAAGACTGTCAAACTTGGTCCCTTTAAAAAGGCAAGTTAGTGCATTGAAGGTGGCTGTCTTTGTAACCCCCCAATGCTATGTTCTATGTAGGTTATGTAAATGTAGGTACTTGAATGTGGAAATACCAAAACCTTTTCAAATCAGCATAACATCTGGGATCATCAATTTTGCTGCTTTTGCTCAAATTCCATTACAAAAGCCTTTTCCCAGACTTGTCCAGTTTAATGTGCATGTGCATTCTAGAGTAAGCAAACTTAAAAAGGTGCTATGTACTAACATTAAAATTCATACAATACAATGTATTTATAGTGTAACTTCATACTGTTCAGTAAATTCTTAAAAAAAAAAAAAAAAAAAAAGAAAAATCCTGCTCCTGAGGTTGAGGTACGGCTTGGTTTAGAAGTAGTGGTAAGGGTTGGAGTAGGGCTAGGTTTAGGGTTAGGGGTTAAGGTTAACAGTATATGGTAGCACTTTATTTAACAGTACTGTTCTACATTAACGTACTATATAATAACAACAACTATAGTAATTACTAGGTACTAACCCTAACCTTAACCCATATTAAATACATGTAGTTACGTTATATTACTCAGTACTTTCTTGGGTAAGTACCCTAAGTATACTGAAAGTACGCGTACTGTAAAATAAAGTGCAACCCAGTTTAACTACAGATATAATTAAATGCAGGTACTTTAAATGTAAGTACAGTGCGACAACACGTATGTACATAAGTACATTGTATTAAATGCTGAAGTACTTAGTAGTTAAAGACATCTAATATAAATTGGGTCCCTACAAGTGGTCCGTCTTCCCCTCATGCGGTCTCTGCTGTCGAAGGTAGGAACAAGAGTGCAATCACACTATCTTCAATATAGGAAGGACATGCACAATATCCAGGGTACATTACATAAGTTGGAAATCTGCTTCCAAATATCAGAAAATTTTGATATTCAGAGAATACCCATCTAGAAATCGCTCCTCCATCCATTTGGTTCTTGATCATCTATCCCAGAACTCAATATGTTTTATGTTTCTCTGTCAGGATGAAGAAGGTGTTGACGGCACAGGCTGAAGCGGAGAAGATCAAGCGCATTGGAGAAGCAGAGGCCGGTTCAATTGAAGCTGTGGGTAAAGCTGAAGCTGAGAAGATGAGGCTCAAAGCTGAAGCTTATCAGCAGTACGGGGACGCTGCAAAGACTGCTCTCGTCCTAGAGGCTCTACCACAGGTGTGTGATAGCC
This sequence comes from Myxocyprinus asiaticus, assembly GCF_019703515.2. NCBI lineage: Eukaryota > Metazoa > Chordata > Actinopteri > Cypriniformes > Catostomidae > Myxocyprinus > Myxocyprinus asiaticus. The sequence continues at coordinate 37,142,736 of NC_059346.1, read as the reverse complement.
TGAAAATACGTAGTAAAGTGCATTAATGTGTGGAATGAGATTACAGATTTGATATGTTCCACCTGATGACTAGAGCTTGATGATATTATGCTATATCCATCTTTTTTTCCAGCTATTTTTCTTTGTTTACTTGTTTCTTTTTTGCTTTCTTTTCCCCTTCTCACCATTACACTCTTCAATTTTTGAGTGGTAGTTTGTGTGACTACAACTATCCAAATCTACCAGTAGTTACTGATCTTAGTAATTGTTGACATATTTATTTATTTATTGCAAATGAAAACTAGATAATTCAGCTCATGCAGCATTGAAAATATGTCTTTCCACAACAAAAAAACTCTGGAAAACGTGTTGTTAAAATTAGATGTGACAAAAGACAAAGTATGATAAAGGAAGAGTTCACTCAGAAATGAAGTTTCTGTCATTATATAATAGGCTTGGGATCAGTGCTTTCCACGCATTTTTAATCAGAAAATTTTCCAGATGATTATCGAAATATACTGTATATACACTATATTGCCAAAAGTATTCGCTCACCCATCCAAATAATTGAATTCAGGTGTTCCAATCACTTCCATGGCCACAGGTGTATAAAATGAAGCACCTAGGCATGCAGACTGCTTCTACAAACATTTGTGAAAGAATGGGCCGCTCTCAGGAGCTCAGTGAATTCCAGTGTGGTACTGTGATAGGATGCCACCTGTGCAACAAGTCCAGTCGTGAAGTTTCCTCGCTACTAAATATTCCACAGTCAACTGTCAGTGGTATTATAACAAAGTGGAAGCGATTGGGAATGACAGCAACTCAGCCACGAAGTGGTAGGCCACGTAAAATGACAGAGCGGGGTCAGCGGATGCTGAGGCGCATAGTGCGCAGAGGTCGCCAACTTTCTGCAGAGTCAATCGCTACAGACCTCCAAAGTTCATGTGGCCTTCAGATTAGCTCAAGAACAGTGCGTAGAGAGCTTCATGGAATGGGTTTACATGGCCGAGCAGCTGCATCCAAGCCATACATCACCAAGTGCAATGCAAAGCGTCGGATGCAGTGGTGTAAAGCACGCCGCCACTGGACTCTAGAGCAGTGGAGACGCGTTCTCTGGAGTGACGAATCACGCTTCTCCATCTGGCAATCTGATGGACGAGTCTGGGTTTGGCGGTTGCCAGGAGAACAGTACTTGTCTGACTGCATTGTGCCAACTGTGAAGTTTGGTGGAGGGGGATTATGGTGTGGGGTTGTTTTTCAGGAGCTGGGCTTGGCCCCTTAGTTCCAGTGAAAGGAACTCTGAATGCTTCAGCATACCAAGAGATTTTGGACAATTCCATGCTCCCAACTTTGTGGGAACAGTTTGGGGATGGCCCCTTCCTGTTCCAACATGACTGCGCACCAGTGCACAAAGCAAGGTCCATAAAGACATGGATGAGTGAGTTTGGTGTGGAAGAACTTGACTGGCCTGCACAGAGTCCTGACCTCAACCCAATAGAGCACCTTTGGGATGAATTAGAGCGAAGACTGCGAGCCAGGCCTTCTCGTCCAACATCAGTGTCTGACCTCACAAATGCGCTTCTGGAAGAATGGTCAAAAATTCCCATAAACACACTCCTAAACCTTGTGGAAAGCCTTCCCAGAAGAGTTGAAGCTGTTATAGCTGCAAAGGGTGGGCCAACGTCATATTAAACCCTATGGATTAAGAATGGGATGTCACTTAAGTTCATATGCGTCTAAAGGCAGATGAGTGAATACTTTTGGCAATATAGTGTATGTATGATATAAATAGGGCTGCTCATTGCACAATAGTTTTTGTCATTTCCAACATATATTTCTCAACACAACTTTGGTGAAATGGCGCATTATGAATTCAAAACTATTATCTTATTTGAAGGTGCACACACACACAGACCGGTGTCTCTGGAGGCTGCTTAAAATTCTGCAACGCCACGGAGCTCAACTCGCATAATTTTTCATTAAATTTGACCCAAATCATTATCAAAGGACAAAGATTATTTACTCTAGCCATCACTGGATGATATATTATGTATATGTATCTTTCGTATAGCCTACAACATGTATTTTCAGTTACAAGTATGTTTTTTTTCATGGTTTGACAGCTTGAATGAAACCTCTTCAAGGCTGCATACAGAGAAATTGCATAATCATTTGAATCGCTGTTATACCAGTTTCATACACTAACCTGCAAACTCCTCAATGTCACTTTGTTTATTCTTCAAGTACAAAAACCTTCATAACGTTTGTGTATTTTGACTAGATCCACAGTTTGAACTTGTTTGACTTGTCCTATCCGCGACCGGCTTCAGTAAATGTTATATCACCCACTTGTGGTCTCCCAGTGCTATTACGCCAGACTACATTAAACAGAATGACTGTGAAATAGAAAGCAAGCAGATTAGGCTTTTAATTTAAATTGCGGTTAATGTTGATATATTGATGCCTCAAAAACATATTGATAAAATAACGTGCCGATCAATATGTCGATATTTTATGACATGCCTATTATTTAATCATCCTAATTTTGTTCCAGATCCGTATTACTTTCTTCTTAGCATGAAACACAAAAGGAGATGTTAGGCAGAATGTTAGTTACTGACAACCTCAGTCACTGTTTACTTTCATTGTATGGGACAAATGAGCATAAGTCATAGGGGTTTGGAACAACATGAGGGTAAGTAAACAATGACAGAATTGTTATTTTCGGGTGAACTTTCCCTTTAAGACAATACGAGACAAACCCTATTGGATGTATTATGGATAGAATGTACTTCTATCTCTCCCAGCTCATTTTCATCCTTGTCAAATTAAATATGACTTCTACCCTGAATAAGGTCTATTACACAGTTTTTAAGAAGGACTCTCTGAAGAACAAAACTGAAAAGACATTTAGTTATCTAGTCAATGCCTGAATTTGCATCATCACAGATTGCTGGGAAGGTTGCGGCACCCTTGGCCCGTACCAATGAGATTGTGATCCTAAGTGGAGATGGTGGCCGTGTAACTGGGGAAGTGAATCGGCTGCTGGCTGAACTTCCTGTTTCTGTAAATGCCCTCACGGGAGTGGATCTGTCCAAGGTGAGTGAGGCATAATAGAGAGAATTCAAATGGCATTAAATATTGAGAAATATCATATTGGACCCATGTAATTTTCTCCTGCACATAGACTGAATAGATATTACCAGCACATTAACATTTAGATAGATTTGAGTTCCAGTGGCACAAACACCTGTAGTTAATGTCTTTATGTTCAGTCATTATGTTTTCAGGTAAGTTTTTTTTATTTTTATAAATATAACAAATTTTGGGATTTTCACCATTTTTGATGATTGAGACGATGGGTACATGACACAAGCCAGAAATTACAATGTGTCTGGAGATTGTACACTGACTGCAAGGCCAAGGCTCCAACAGGGAGCAACGACTTAACTTTTACTTAACTTTTTTTACTTACACATTTAACTTCTTCCAGGATAGAACAGGATGTGTGAATGAAAAAACAACAACAAGGCTAGAATGTACAATGTTTAATTTTGTCAAAATTAACATATAAGAAAAAATGTTTTTTTCTCTGCAGATGCCTTTGCTTCAGAAAATGATCAACCCTCAGGCATGAGCACCCCCCTCCCCCCCTTTCCAACACATCAGTTACGTGCATTTCAACATTGATTGCTTTGAAAGAAAAAAAAAAAACATTTGAAAGCAGTTTTCTTTCTACTGAAATGAGGAATTGATATTCTAGACCCCTGGTGCCTTACCTCTGCAGGACCTGATTGTCTGCATGTGCCCTTTTTAGCCTTGTTTGGTCATGTTTTTCTTTTTATTTGTCATTTTTGTTTAAACAAAGTACCTCATCACTATTATTCTGTTAATCACAGAGTCGTTTCATAAAATTCACAAGTGAACAACTGCAGATCTTTTTATATCCTGATCTTGCAGATTAGAAAATATTCCCATTTGTGGTGGGTGGCTGAGATTGTCACCACGGTTACATTTATGCAATGTATGAAGTTATATATAAGTATAGAAGAGTCATTAGATTTGAGCATGTTTAGTCATTTGATAACCGTACACATTGTGTCAGGGCCATTGAAATCTGTAGTTAGGAGGGCTGACGTTTTTATTGTATCTAAAACCAGACATTTAGACAGACTTTTATTTATAAAAGTGTCTTTGTACAATTCAGACATGAAGAGCTCAGACCTGTAGTTTTCTGTTTGATTGTGGACAATCAGTCTGCATCAAAAGGGTTGTAGGGTCTACTCCATGTGATACATAATAATTTTTGTATGTATAGGTTTTTTGTTTTTTTTTTTGTTTTACCAATGTTTTTGCTTCATTAGATGCATTAGTTTTAAATCCTTTTATTGCAGACAAACTAATATTATAGAACCCTATCTTAAACTGCCAGCAACATCTAGAGGTTTTCTTAGAGATATATGCACACTGTACAATTGATTTGAAAGTCTATCACCTACAGTTTTTCTTTTAACATTCAAAGTTAGTAGTTTTCCAAAGTCTAATTCTTTCACTTTTGTTAAAACAATGCCATTAGTAGACTGCAACAGGAGAACTTGCTTTTTTTTTATTATCAATATTTTTTGGTAAAATGTCATATGCCTGTAAAGGTACAGTTCCTGAAGTGTGTTTTTAAACTAATCAAAGTCCAGGTCATGTGAGTTATGTCAGGTATTTTATATGTGAATTTAGAATGTTAAACTTTTTTTTTCTTTTCCTGACACATTTTTGACTGTGTTTTGTTAGTGTTTTGTATTTATTTTTTCCTCTCATTAGAGTAATAAAAGGTTTGCCAAACATTTTACCATCAGTCGATCAGCCTGTATATCTGCTTTGATTTCATTTTTGCTGCTGAATCATAAATGATTGGCTCTTTGCTCATCGGTAATCAGAAATGATGTTACAGTGCAGTTTGTGTTTCAAAGTGAAAATGTATTTACCACCTTATGGAGGTAAAAGCGAACCACAATGTTATCATACGAGTTTGTATAGAAATATTCTAAGCAAGTTTTTTATTTTATTTATTTTTTATTTATTTTTTTATCAAAATGCTTCTAAATATGCATTTCTCTCGTAAAAGTGTTTTGTTGGTTTTAACATTAATGTCTCAACTGCGAAAAAAGCAACTGTAGGCTGAATATGTAGCCATTGTTTATAAGATGCTGCTCACATTTTTCAAAGGCTGTTTTTCATGCTTAATCTAAACTAATGAGACGATGAGATATTGTCAACTAATGAGCTGTTGTTTCTGAGCTGAGTGTGTTTGTCCTACACTTTATTGTTGTTTCCACCACTAACAATCAGAAATTGGGAATGTGCTACTTGTGCAGTGAATATTATTAATGCCTCCTAATACCTCTATCTTTGCTGTAGAATGAATATACAGTATGCAATATATGTGTCTATATAGAATTCTGTTTCAGATCACATCCAATAAATGGATCTTGATTTGTTACTTTTTTTAATGTTCACTAACATTAAATATTCAGCTAGGAAGACAAAAACTTGCTGTCATTGAGTGTGTACATGCACACAAATACACTGCTATCTAAAAAAAAAAAAAAAGCGTATTAAAAAATATGACAACACAAGAAATCATTTACATAAGATATGAAATCATTGGATTATTCTCTTTTTTTGATGCCAAAATGCAACCAGGCATGCACACAATACCAGTGCACATTGGATAAGCTGGTAAAAACACAGGTAAAGATGTTTACATGCAATGCAAAATTGGGGTAATGGGCAAAAATCTGTGTGCTGTTTGGTTTTTGCTTAAACCAATTTTGCCTGTTTACGTATTGTCAAAAGCATAGAAAAATACAATAAATTCAAATCACATGTAAATACAGTTTTCTTTTGTTGTCGGATTTTTAAAATATGCTTCTTTTTGGTAGTTATCTCCATATTTAGTGTACACGGAAACAACAGAAATTATGATGGAGACACCAACATTGTGATATGGATCAAGATTTTTATATGATGAAAGTATTTGAGCAGTATAGCTTGAAGGCGGCTCAGATCATAAACACACAATTAAGCCTAAACATAAATACTGACTTTAAAGCATTCAACAACCCCATATTCCATTAAAATATTTACATTCTTGGCCTGAGATGCACTCTGTTGGAAGTGACGCAGAAGGCAATCATTTGGAAAAGAGCAGCATACATTGGTTATGAGCAACAAAATGAGATTTAGCATTTTATGATCAATTACTGACTGTTAAAAGGAATATTCCAGGTTCAATAAAAGATAAGCCTCAATCGACAGCATTTGTGGCATAATGTTTTAATAAAAATAAAATAAATTTAGGTGACATTGAGGCACTTCCAGCGGAAGTGAATGGGGCCAATCTGTAAACGTTGGAACCGAAAAAACTCCACAAGACGTAAATGATATATGTTCATAAGATTTTAGTTTTATCAAATTGCTGACTAACCTTTTCTGTGTAAAGTTATATCCAATTTTACAAATTCATTACGACAACTTAACACTGTAAACCCTAAAATGTCCTTAAAAATGACGATTTAAACTTTACAACTCAAATGATACAAGTTTTAACAGAATTAATGTAACTTTTATAAAATTATAAGCTTCACATTTCTGCCTTTAAACCCTCAAAAAATTGGCCCCATTCACTTCCATTCTAAGTGCCTCACTGTAACCTTGTTTTTTGCTTCTTTTTTTTTTAAATAAAAGGAATGGACGAGTGAAATTTTTTTCCTTCTGATAATCAACATAATGCCACAAATGCTGTCAATTGAGCTTAACTTGTATTGAACCTGCAATATTCCTTTAAGAACAAACAAGATTCATATACCATTATATTGTTTACAATAGTATTCAGTTTGTGGCCTTGCAGTGGGGTAGTCCATTTGTGATCTGTGCTCAGATTGACTGTCTCTTGCTTGTTGAGTCAGCATGTTGTTTAACACAAACTGTTGACCAATGTATTCCTGAACTGCTGGATAAATATGGGGGCGATGCTCTCTTTCTGACTCCTGGAGGTACTGCTCGTGTTGAGAAACCTTCCCCGATGTTCCTGAGGCTAAGACTTGGATCCTATTGAGGATGTTGTTGAGGGGTCTTGGATTAATATAGTCGAAGGTTGGGTTCATCTCTAGGTTCCTGAGAGCACTTTCAGGTATTTGTGTGCGGCTCAGTTTGGGTGGCAGAGAGAGCAGCTCCATATCAGGACATTGGTGGGATGGATGGGGAGGGGTCCGGAAATAAGGCTGAAGCTGAGGATTCATGGCCTGGATGGGATGGATTATGGATCTGCTCGGGGTTTGAGAAGCTGGGCTGTGGGGGTGCTGCTGCTGAGGGGTCAGAGGGCCACTGATTTGAGATTGCAGTCTGCTGAGGTTGGTATCTACTGAGGAGGACTGGGCACAGTAGCTCTGAGGCGTGGGCAGCGCTGCACAGAAACTAAGGAGACTGGAAGGTCTGGCCTCATTGGGACTGGGAAAAAAAAAAGAGGGTTGGGAAACCAGAGTGATAAATTTATACTATATCTAATATTGTCAGTTCAGACAAAAAAAAAAAAAATAATAATAATAATAATATGTGGAATTGTAGTTTTCTTCAAGTCTCTGTCTTACAAGTGATAAACAGAATCATTTTTAAAGAAATAGTTTGCCCAAAAATGAAAATTATGTCATCATTTACTCATCCTCATGTAATTTAAACCTGTTTGAACACCAAGGGTGAATTTTTAAAGGGGTCATGACATGAGGAATAAAAAATGTCTTGATCTTTTGACATATAAGAGGTCATTATACTATAAAAACATACTGTAAGATCCGAACTCAAAACTTTCTCCTCATTGCAGAAAGAGCATTTGTTGAAACCAAGCTTCCAAAACGACTCATTCTTTACTTCCTCTACATTATGATGTCACACTGTGGTAGACATTTGCATCTGACCGCTTCCACAACAACACATCAATGCCTACTTTAGCTTATAATTTCAGCAGACCACCCAGTAGTGGTGAGCAGTGAGATGGCAAGTAGAGAGAGCAGGTCAATCAAGAGCAGTGAGCCAATCATAACAGTGGGCGTTTACTGTCAAACCTTATAGGAGAAGCCTCAGAGGGTCAGAATGAAGGTGGAAAATGATCATGTTTTACAAAAATTTTACTGTTTTTTTTTTTTTTTTTTTTTTTTAACAAAGTACTTATAAGTGAATCTTAATGAACATTTTAAAATAATAATAAAAAATAAAAAAAGGCATGTCATGACCCCTGTAACAATATTCTGGCCATGATGAAAGTGAACGAAGTCTGGGGTGCTCAAGTTCCAAATTGACATAAAAAAGTAATAAAAAGTATCATAAAAGAGTTCCATACAACTCATGCACTATACAATAGCTTTCTGTGAGGAACAGACAGAAATGTAAGACCTCATTCACTTTCATTAAATGCAAAGTGGCCAGGATATTCTTCAAAAATTCACCTTTGTGCTCCACAGAATAAAGAAAGTCATACGGAATTGGAACGACATGAGGGAGAGTAAATGATGATAGAATTTACATTTTAAGGAGATCTATCCCTTTAATATGTTTAAACGGGTCTAAGCAGGTCACTCAAAACAAACACAGGAATTTTTATAGTCCCACACAGACACAGTGTTAACAGTTTTCAAGAAAATGAATCTACTGCATACAGTAAATGGCAAAAATTCTAAATCATAAACATCTCAAAGACGTCTGATGAATGTCTTATTGACATCCGAGTGGAAACGCCATATAGACGTACTGCAGATGAGCAAACAACCTAAAAAATACCTCTTCCAGGTGCAAACACACACATCAAATAGAGACATCTGGGTGAAGAACATGTGCTATCAGGGGTGCTACCAGGGAATATTATAATTTGTATGATTTACTGCATTACACAATTGTTCAGCTGTAATCAGACCCAGACTAACCTGTTCAGTATTCTGTTATTGAGGCTGAAAATGTTGTGTGTTTGGTGTGGTGAAGATACTTCAGCAGTGCTCAGGTTTATAAATGCTGATATAAAAGGATTGACTGAGGAGGCTGTGCTGTCTGATGATTTCAATGCACTGCTGCAGTCAACAGAACTGGACACTGTCACATCCACATCCTCGTCTTCCTGTGACCGTCCTTCTGCTAGTGATGGACAAAAGACATTTTAAAACAGTATTTAAACTGAAAGAATATACTGGATAGATGTGTGCTTAAAATGTTATTCCATGATTATAACACATGATGTTTCCTTTCCTTTTCCGCTCTCTCTGTGAGCTAGCTTCTTTATTCAAAGAGTCTTCCAAAAACGTTATCATTAAAATTGTCAGCTTTTATCAGCTTGCATGATACTAGCTGCTGACTTTGTCAGTTTATGACACGATCAGCATCCGAAAGTGCTGAGATAAGGTTAGTCATTTAGGTGGTAATGAAATGGTCTAAACAAGTAGAGAAGAAAAAGCGTAGGAGTTGTAAGATAAAGCAGATGAATGAAAAATACAAATTAAGTAGAAAAGAAAAAGAGTTCAGGGTTACCATCTTTGAGATAAAAGAAATTCACTCTGCTGCCATTGGCTGGGCACCAGGTCAACACAACAAAAGTAACACGCCATAATATTATTGCATATGATGTAAAGCTAAATTATAAAATTTGCTAATACATGCTGGATATACATTACTGTGCAAAAGTCTTAGATGTTTCACAAAAACATTTGTCTTAAGATGGTTATTAATATCTTCCGCTTTAGTGTGTTAATAGAAAAAATACATTTTAGACTCACAAACATTACTTTTGAAAATAGAAAAGATTAGATTAGGAGAACAGGGAGCCCTGCAACAGATGGCATGTCCCCAACAGAGCACCCCACTGAACATCAAGTCAGTCTGAGATTACATGAAGAGACAGAAGCAATTGAGACAGCCGAAATAGATAGAAGAACTGTGGCAAATTCTCCAAGATGCTTAAAACATCCTATCTGCCAGCAACCAAGACAAACTGTGTTCATGTGTACCTAGAATAATTGGTACTGTTTTGAAGGCAAAAGTGGTCACACCAAATATTGATTTAGCTTTATGTTTACTGGACTTTGAAAGATATTAATTGATAAATGAAAATTAATTATGGCATTATTTTTAAAGACATCCTCACTAGGCAACATTTTTCACAAGAGTCTAAACAATTTGCACAGTACTACATCTCTCGAGAAATAATACCTCGCTCGTTCTGTGCCACGCTCAAATCCTGTTTGACCTTTCCGCCTGAATCTGGGGTCTCTTTGTCTCTAAACCTAATGGGGAGAAATTATGAAAGTTAGATTGACTGGAAACATCAGAATTACTGTCCAGGATTTGGGTTGACAGGACTGAACCCATTTCAGCTGTCAGAGCAGGGGACCTACAGTGCATCCAGAAAGTATTCACAGCGCTTCACTTTTTCCACATTTTGTTATGTTACAGCCTTATTCCAAAATGGATTAAATTCATTATTTTCTTCAAAATTCTGCAAACAATACCCCATAATGACAACGTGAAAGAAGTTTGTTTGAAATCTTTGCAAGTTTATTAAAAATAAAAAACGAAGAAAAAAAAAAAAAAAAATCACATGTACAAAAGTATTCACAGCCTTTGCTCAATACTTTGTTGAAGCACCTTTGGCACCAATTACAGCCTCAAGTCTTTTTGAGTATGATGCTACAAGCTTGGCACACCTATTTTTGGGCAGTTTCTCCCATTCTTCTTTGCAGGACCTCTCAAGCTCCATCATGTTGGATGGGGAGCGTCGGTGCACAGCCATTTTCAGATCTCTCCAGAGATGTTCAATCGGGTTCAAGTCTGGGCTCTGGCTGGGCCACTCAAGGACATTCACAGAGTTGTCCCGTAGCCACTCCTTTGTTATCTTGGCTGTGTGCTTAGGGTCGTTGTCCTGTTGGAAGATTAACCTTCACCCCAGTCTGAGGTCCAGAGCGCTCTGGAGCAGGTTATCACCAAGGATGTCTCTGTACATTGCTGCATTCATCTTTCCCTCGATCCTGACTAGTCTCCCAGTTCCTGCCACTGAAAAACATCCCCACAGCATGATGCTGCCACCACCATGCTTCACTGTAGGGATGGTATTGGCCAGGTGATGAGTGGTGCCTGGTTTCCTCCAGACATGACGCTTGCCATTCAGGCCAAAGAGTTCAATCTTTGTTTCATCAGACCAGAGAATTTTGTTTCTCATGGTCTGAGAGTCCTTCAGGTGCCTTTTGGCAAACTCCAGGCGGGCTGTCATGTGCCTTTTACTGAGTGTCGGCTTCCATCTGGCCGCTCTACCATACAGGCCTGATTGGTGGAGTGCTGCAGAGATGGTTGTTCTTCTGGAAGGTTCTCCTCTCTCCACAGAGAAACGCTGGAGCTCTGTCAGAGTGACCATCAGGTTCTTGGTCACCTCCCTGACTAAGGCCCTTCTCCCCCGATCGCTCAGTTTGGCCAGGCGGCCAGCTCTAGGAAGAGTCCTGGTGGTTCCAAACTTCTTCCATTTACAGATGATGGAGGCCACTGTGCTCATTGGGACCTTCAATGCTGCAGAAATTTTTCTGTACCCTTCCCCAGATCTGTGCCTCAATACAATCCTGTCTCAGAGGTCTACAGACAATTCCTTGGACTTCATGGCTTGGTTTGTACTCTGACATGCACTGTTAACTGTGGGACCTTATATAGACAGGTGTGTGCCTTTCCAAATCATGTCCAATCAACTGAATTTACCACAGGTGGACTCCAGTTAAGTTGTAGAAACATCTCAAGGATGATCAGTGGAAACAGGATGCACCTGAGCTCAATTTTGAGTGTCATGGCAAAGGCTGTGAATACTTATGTACATGTGATTTTTTTCGTTTTTTTATTTTTAATAAATTTGCAAAGATTTCAAACAAACTCCTTTCACATTGTCATTATGGGGTATTGTTTGTAGAATTTTGAGGAAAATATTGAATTTAATCCATTTTGGAATAAGGCTGTAACATAACAAAATGTGGAAAAAGTGAAGCGCTGTGAATACTTTCCGGATGCACTGTACTATTTGTTAAACTGATTTACAATTTAGAAAGAAGGTAAACCAGCATGCTGGGTTAAAATTCAACTAATTTACTGTCATGGTTGAAATTTATGAAAATTATATTTTCCTTTTTTTGTGGTGACCTGATGTAATAATCACAAGACTTTATTTAAAACTTTATAATTAACAGTCTCGCACCTTTTCCTGTTCAGCCCATTGTCACGAAAGCCTTTGGCAAAGGGATTGTTGTCAATCTTGAGTTTTGTGATCTGTTTTAAGGAAAAAGGTTAGGTTTTGGGTTAGGGTTAAGGTTAACCCTAACCAGTTACAGACGATCAACACCTTATTTATCATTAGTATCAAGAGAAATGGACTAATAAAAAATAATAAAATCAATGAAGAAAATCTGACAGTTTGAAGGATTTATTCATAAACAAATCTGATGCAAGTTTTTAGAAACTGCATTGCATTAATCCTGAAACTGGTGTAATGGGAGCTATGCAATTTGTTCCAATACCATATCCCTTATCTTATATTTTACATATATATTTGGGCCCTTTAAAGGAACAGTTCATGTAAAAATGAAAATTCTCTCATTATTCACTTACCCTGATGCCATCCCAGATGTGTATGACTGTCTTTCTTCAGCAGAACACAAATAAAGGTTTTTAGAAGAAGATAGAGCTCTTTCAGGTCCTTATAACGGAAGTACACGGGTGTCAGCACTTTGATGGACCAAAAGTCACATTTAGGCAGCATAAAAGTAATCCATGTGACTCCAGTCGATCAATGAATGCATTCTGAAGCGAATGGATAGGTTTATGTAAGAAACAAGTCAAAAATGTAAAAGTTTTTAACTTTAAATCAGCACTTCCATCCAGGGCTCTGATGCTATATGAAATGGCCGAACTCTCACGTAATGTTCGTTCTTCTGTTGTAAATATGCGCTGCTTCTGTATTCTTGTGTGAACTCGCCGATGCACTTAAGTCACACTTCGTGTCAGTTGCTGGCAGGAAGTGCTTTTTAAGAGTTAATAACGTTTTAATTCTCGATTTAGTTTTTACACAAACGTGTCGATTTGATTCAGAAGAAATTCATTGATAGACTGGAGTCACATGGATTACTTTTTTGATGCCTAAATGTGACTTTTGGAGGTCAAAGTGCTGACACCCGTGTTCATCCATTATAAGAACCTGACAGAGCTCTGTTGTCTTCTAAAAATCTTAATTTGTGTTCTGCTGAAGAAAGAAAGTCATACACATCTGGGATGGCATCAGGGTAAGTGAACAATGAGAGAATTTTCATTTTTGGGTGAACTATTCCTTTAATATTCTCTTGAATATTAAAGAGAATTCACCCAAAAAAATGTATTCCGTCATTATATGCTTGCCCTCATATTGTTTAAAATAAGCATGACTTTCTTTCTTCCATGGAACACAAATGGAGATGCAAGGAAGAGTGACATCCTCAGTCACCATTCACTTTTATTGTATGGGGGGGGAATGCAGTGAAAGCAAATGGTCATTGAGACAAATGGAAAAACTGCCTGAGATCATCACAACATGAGGGTAAATGATATGAGAGAATGTTCAGTTATGTCTCACATAAGCCACTAGGTGACAGTGGAAATCTGAAGAATAGCATCTTTTGCAAATGGGCCGGTTAATTCATTTTTCCAGTTCATAATTTACACAGTTTCTGGGTAAGACTCTCAAGTGTGTATTCACAATCACTTGAAATGACTAGCCTCACCTCCTGGTTCTGGTAGGCTGTGACGGCAATAAAAGCAGCCTCAGGGAACGTGAAACGCAGGTAACCACCAGATGTGCGAGGGTTACATGGGTTTGGAGACTGGACTATGTGTAGACGAGGCTGATATTTGTGCATGGAGTGTAGAACCACCTAATGAGAGAGAAATGGAGCATAAACAGTCAGGAGTTTTTCTGAAAAATGGTAGTACATGCAATACTTTGCGAGGGCAAAGTAATTAGCCTTCACCCATAAACTACATTTGCAGTTATGCATCATATGACTGGTTTCCTTTATAAATCTTTTGATTTGTATCCTTACCAGGCCATTGTTGCTGAGGGTGTTGTTGGTCAGTTTGAGCTTGTGGAAGGAGATTGGATACTGCATCCACTTCTCTCCAGATGCAGGAGAGTCTGGGTGGATGAAGAACCGGTTGGGCAGGTGTGGATCAGGTGAACCATTCACTTCCCAACAGTCCTTATTCCACTGCAACAATACAAGGGTATATGGATGGTAATTTACATTTTTATGTATTTGGCAGATGTTTTAATCCAAAGTGACTTTCAGTGCATTCAAACTACACATTTTAGCCGTATATTTGTTGCCTTGAACTGAACTGTAACCTTGGTGTTGTTATTGAATGTATTCATTCATTCACCCATCTATCCCTTTTCAGATCTTTGTTGTGTAGTTCTTGCCTTTTGTTTATGCCTTTTATAAAAATGTACACATACATCGAGTTAGAAATATTATAACATTTCCCATACTCATTTGCAACTGAAAACAGGTCATGCAGATCTGCTATAATACTGATGGTAATACTGAATAATACTGAAGAATGAACATTTAATTTTAACATTAAATTTAAGGCAGCTGCTATTGGCTCATAGATGCTGTTTACACTAAGTGTACAGAGCAACAAAAAGCATCTCCTTTGCACTAAGTGCAATTAGTGTTAGATGCTATTTGCACCCCAAATTAATTACAAACGTACAGTATAGAGGGCATCAATGCAGCATGTTTATTGTGTTTATTAAGAGTCCCACAGATACCCTACCCCTTAACCTACCCCTAACCTTCCCCTACAAAAATTTACCATGGTTTTACTACAGTAACAATAGTGTTACCATGGTATTTTGTAGAAAGATAATAGTAACCATAAAATTAAACGGGGTTACGATATTAACACCATATTACTGCAGTAATGCCATGGTGAATTGCATTAAAACTATGGCTTCTGTCAAAAAACATATTTACTACATATTACTAGTAAAACCATGTTTAATTTTACTCATCAAAACTAATAATTTTACCTGATCAAACCTTTCTCTAATTACCCTGACCTTCACCGTGACCAAATCACTGCGAGGAAGTCAACCTTTATATACATTTTCATTCATTAGTATATGTAGTAATAATGGATATTAAGAGTAGAGACAGGAAACAGGATGAGAAAAAGTGGGGCAAAAGGCGGAATTGAACCTGGGACGTCCTCATGGAAAAAGTGGGCGTTTGTCTTCAATTTCTGCTTTTACAACAGACAGTTGGAGTGCAAATTGTGGCACTGTGGCAGGTGCTATTTACACCTAGTGCAAATAGTCACTCCGTAAAATTTAATCAATAATGAGATAGAAGAAAAAATGGTAACTTAAAATATTTGCTTCATGTGGTAACATCTAAATTAACTGGTTTTATTCAAGTCCAAACTATTATTTATCATCACTGAATCAACCTGAATACATTAGAATACACCAACAAAACACATTTGTAGGGTTAGATCAGGTAGAAATAGCTCCTTCAGGTGACAATTGCAGGTGACCACTTTTTACAGTGCCTAATAATGTTTAATTGTTAAACAAATGTTTTTATACTGTAGGTTGGTCAGGGAGAATGCAGTGAGATGGAGGGAGGATATGTGTGTGTGTGTGGGACAGAAGGGAGGGGTGGAGGGGAGGTACCTTGTACTTGTGGTTATCAAACGGCACCATGTCCATTATCACCACATACTTGACTTTCGGATTCAGTCCAGTCACTGTTACTTTGCAGCTGGGAAACATCCGCCTGAAATAAATGTATACCGGAAATACACCATAACAATTAGTCATCATCAGATTCATCACATTGGAGGATGCCTTCCATTAAATGCATTTTTATCAATTAGAGAATCAAATTATATGTGCTGAATAACTATTCATCTTAAAACACTAAATCAGTAGTTCTCTGAATGTGCCTAACAACACCACCAAGGCATTTTATACATGTAAGCACTCCCTAAATTTAGTATTCTTTTTTAATATTTCCAAAGCCGGGTTACTAAAGGTAGACCATTACTTACAGTTAAAAATTTTCAGTCCTATCTAGACTCATCACATGGTCACATTTTACATTTGCCAAATGCTTCAATCCACACCAACTTACATGCTGTTTAAGGTATGCATTCAAGCTATACAAGTATGTGTTCCCTGGGAATTGATCCAATGACCTTGGTGTTTCTAGTGTCATACTCTATCATTTAAGCTACTTGCATACCTGCCAGTTTTAGTAATCAGCATCTCTGTGCCAATATTGTTGAATTTGTCCCAAAGCTCACGCCCTTGGAGCGATACATGGACTGGCAGTGAGGTCAATTCTGCTTCAGCATTGTTCAACCTGGCTGCTGTCCCAGTCTCAGTCCGGTAAATGGGTTCCTTACAATCTAATCAATAATATCAATAGCAATTTCTTTAAATTTCTTTCATAAGTTTTTTTTTTTTTTTTCCAAATGTACAAAATAAGTTCTCCAAAATGGCAGCTTTTATAATACCCCATTAGCCTTACATTTTAAGGGGTTCTCTTTCTTTAAAGATTTATGACAACTTATTATAAAATTTAAATAAAGTGAAATGTACTAGTAGGTAATATGTCAACTGAATTTGAAATTTTCCAAATATGGGTGAAGAAGAGACTGTCCTACCTTGTGGGTAATATCCATAGTTAGTAGCCAAAGCATTCATTTGATAAGACAAGTCTAGTACAGGCCTTTCCTCTGGGAGATACATGGTCCTGAAACTGGAGCTACAAACAAATGAGGCTCATCCAGCGGTTTGCAGATTCCAAGGCCAGTGTTCTGGTAAGACTTTTCTTCAGTTGCTACCTTTCCGTTACTTCAAAGAGGACAGAGGTGTGTATGTGTGTTTCTGTCAAAACATCAGTCTTGTCTTTGATCTGTCTCTTTGTCTCTCCCAGTTCCCAGTTTGTCCTCCAGCCTTCCCAAAGAGGTGTCTAGAAACAACATTCTGTGCATCAGGGGAAAGGGGGGGTGCATCTTACTTTTGAGACCAAGGGCTCCCTAACACTTCCTCCAAAGCCATACAAACACACACATATGTGTTAATCACCCCAGCAGTTTGTCCCCTCATTACTTCAGGAAGCTTGGAGTTTTCACCACTATTTAATGGCTCTTGGTAGAATTGTCCGCTTTCGACTGATCTAGGTTTAGGATTCAGTGGATAGATCCCAACCTTGAACCTTGAAAGAATGCATTTCAGGACTTAAGTTCCTTTGCAAAAGGCTTCCTTTATCAAAGTGCCTTTAAGGGTCAAGCCTGGACATATTTCTCAGTAGTAAAGACAGAAAGTAGAAGGTAACTTCTAGGTAACACTTCTACTCAAAAGTGTATTGGTACATTTAGATTTGGTCATTTCGCAGACGCTTTTATACAAAGGACTTAGATCAGTATTGGGTATTCTTATACCTTAATGTTTTGAGTATGTTTTGATGTAGCCAAATAAGACTGGGGGGTTTGGGTAAAATTGGTAGTTGAAAAACCCACATTGATCGATGACTATTCTGAAAACTGGGGGAGACGCATCCCCCTCAATGTCTACACTAGAAGAAAATGTTCTATAGGGTTCTATCCCTTGCTTCATATTTGGAACACTTAAAAGGTTCTATATTTGGTTCTTTGAGCCAGGTGAAAAGGTTCTATATAGAACATTTTAGGTGTTCCTAACATGTAATCGTAACCCTTGGTTTTTTAGTTTTAAATTCGTTTTTTTGCTTTATTACCAGAAGAACATTTAATGGATATGTGAATTTAACAGTTTATATACTGTAAATACTATATCACTAAGGAATATAAATAATATGGTTCACTCTCAGAAATGTTACTTTTTAAGGGCCATGGGGTGGTACCTTCAAGGGACCTTTTTTGTACCTCTAGTAGAAAAAATAGAATTTTTGCTGTAATATACAGTATATTTGTACCTCTAAGTATTTACCTTTTCTACAAAAAATTTAGGAAAATATACTGAGAGAGGTTTTGTCAAGATGGATAGATGTTTAACCAGGGCCATAACACACTTTTAGGAAAAGGTAATAAACTGTGTGTTAGCGGCCATCACTGGGGTGGTACCCTCATTTTGTTTAGATAATTGTATACTCAGAGGACCTATTGTTTACCTTTAAAGGTACAGTTATATGTTTTGTTCCTCTCTGAACACAATGTGTCTGCACAGTGCCTTTTTGTCTCCTTAAGGGTACAAATATGTACCCAAATAAAAAGGGGGACCATCCCACCTTAAAACGCACAGTTTAGTACCTTTCTCTTAAAGTGAGTTATGGCCCTTGAAACACATCTATCCATCTTGGCAAAAACCTCTATTTTCTAGTAGTAAAGGCCTTCACTGTGGTGTCACATAAGGCATTTTCCACACAATTGTGGAGCTAGTACCTGAACTTAAATCAGTTTTTGGTGGAACTATACCCACAAAAATTCCAAATGTAATGCAAAGTAATGCCACTGAGGTTTAATCTAAACCAATAAACAGATATATTCAACTGAGGACTTAAATAAGTGACATATTATGGCTCATTAAGCAGCCAACATCTGATTCATCATAACGTGCATATTCTTCCCTTCTTTGAAAAGGTATTAGAAACAGTCCAAGAATTATTGTTCCCGGAGAAAGAATCAGAATAGTGAGAACCTCGATATAGCCTCTTCAGCATTTAGCAAGTGTATTTCATTCAAGGCACACAGAGAGAGAAAAAAAAAAAAAATTAAACCATGGTTTTACTACAGTTATATTGTAGTAGTAACCATGTGTGGTAACTATGGTTTTACAAAATACCATGGTTAAACTATAGTTACTGTAGTTGTCACAAGTTGTGGTAGTGAAGAGGCAATGGATCTAATTGCAGGCTTTAATGAAGAAGATATAGAACAATGTGAGTGCCATAAACTAAATAAACTATCACAAGTCTCACATGGACAAGAACAAACAACCAAAGAACAAAACTGGAGGGTATTTATACACAATAGGACTAAATGAGGGAATGGAAGACAGGTGAGGATAATCAGGAACAGATGGAAGTGATAAGGGTAGTGCACTATGGGAAATGGAGTCCAGGGGGAAACTTCAATATAAGAGTCCATGGAAACGGGAGGGAGACAGAACGTGACTGTAATGAAACCATGGTTAATTTTTGTAGGGGTAAACAAAACAGAATCATAATTATTTTCTGTTTAGGCTCACAAATGTAAAAAAAATAAATACAATATTAATGACTTAAATTATGACATAAATAATATTTTTTTATTACCCATTTTATCCCAAGAAAAAAAAAAGAAAAAAAAATGTAATAGAAGTATCGTATTGATATTGGTACCAGTGATATTGGACTTGACATTTTTGGTATCGGATCGAAAAGAAAAGTAGTATCACCCATCTCTACAAATTAGTCATTATACTGATAAACTTTCAATATTTGCTTCATGAGCAAAGCAATAAACACTGATTTTTCAGTAATATTGTTCCCAACATCGACCTTACCATTAGTGCCACTCTTCTCCACAATGATAACCTCCAAAGACATTCAGCATGACAGAAACTTCTCTTAATCCCAGCAGAACAGAACACTAAACACAAGCAAATCTCCTAATTTTGCTATTATTAAATAAATACATTAAAATAACACTTAAAATTCACTTTCCAAATCCAATCCCATGCAAAGCATGTTGGGAACTGGAAATCCCCTGACTGATTTCAACAACATTAATGCAACAAATATTATTCACAAAGTCCAATCACAAATGGATTAAGTGAACATACAGTAGATTGATCGTACACAATTAAATTGAGACCAAATGTTAAAGAATTGTGTTGCATTTCTTCATTTTGAATAAGTTAATTGAGCAAGCAGTAAAAATCAAGTTGAGTGAACACCATCTGTTAGAGGTCTGAATCCATTTGAACATTTCATAGAAATATGATCATATCACTTTTTGATGACTTTGTTGAATATTACTTGGATTTTACACAATATAATTATGTTTTCATCTCAAACCAAAATATATTAAGTTGATTTCAGTGGTACTGGTTTAGTATTTTCAATAGAGCTGCTTTCCCTTTTTTCAGTACACTTATAAAAAGGTCCTTTTAATGCACCTTAGGGATACGAACTTGGCTGAAGGGCAATATGCTAATTGTAACTCTCCAATTTTGTTTTGGGTTCATCCCTGCTTTGTATTAAATATGCATCCTTTATGTTAGTTGTCCATTTCCTAAATCAATAAGTTTAGATTATCAAAACCAGTGTCAGGTGAAGACATGTCTTTCATAAGAGCTCTCTATAGGGCAGTTTCCAGTTCCCTTCAAGTCTGGCTGCCCACAGTAATCTCGTTTCTGAGTAAATAATCACCTATTCACAGAAATGTCCATTTATTTGAGTGACAGATAAGGTGTCAGAGGCTTGCTACATGCTGGTGCACCTCAGATAGGCCCCAATCTTATTTTTATCTGTTAGCATGGCCCAAGCACTCACAAACACCCCTCAGCTCCACCTTAACTGGGAGTCTGTCTCCACAGTAACCACGGGGGGCCACGCCCATAGTAGCCAATAGACCTTTAACATCCAGATGCTGAGGACACCTACAGATGTAGATTCTGGTAAATTTGTTATAGCTCACACGTGGGCATTGAAATAAACAACCAAAGGTGATTTCACACAATTGGTGGTGAAGTGTAATCCATGAATCTAGCATGTGTATACATTATGTGACTGCTCTGTACTGACATGAAATCTAATGTGATTAGGGTAGATTAAAAATAAAAATAGCTCTTTGGCCGACCTTGATTCAATTGAGGAAAGTGGTTCCACGTGTTTGGAATGAGTTTTCTTAATTTAAAATTGCTTTGTAATCTCAACACAACCCCTTTATGTAGAAAGAAACTAGTTGAATTGGGTAAACCCATCTAAATTAGAAGTGTCAATGTAACTCAAATAAATCTCTTTTTGTGTGTGTGTGTGTGTGTGTACTAACTAATGAAAGTGAATGTTAGCATGCTTATTACATGCTAGTTGGAAGCATTACAGAGTGTAGTTTAGTAACTATGCAATGATTAGCACAGCATTTGCTTAACTAAGTGAACAATCAATTTCATGTGCGATATCTACACTGGTGGCCAAAAGTTTGGAATAATGTACAGATGTCACCAAAGTGGCATTCAACTGATCACAAAGTATAGTCAGGACATCACTGATGTAAAAAAAAACAGCACCATCACTATTTGAAAAAAGTCATTTTTGATCAAATCTAGACAGGCCCAATTTCCAGCAGCCATCACTCCAACACCTTATCCTTGAGTAATCGTGCTAAATTGCTAATTTGGTACTAGAAAATCACTTGCCATCATATCAAACACAGTTGAAAGCTATTTGGTTTTGGATAATGGAGTGGTGATGGTGGGCTAAAGCATATAACTGGTAATCAGAAGGTTGCTGGTTTGATCCCCACAGCCACCACAGCCATCCTTGAGCAAGGCACTTAACTCCAGGTTGCTATGGGGGGATTGTCCCTGTAATAAGTGCACTGAAAGTTGCTTTGGATATAAGCATCTGCCAAATGCATAAATGTAAATATTAGGGCAAAAAAGAAACAGCTTTCTCTAGAAACTTGTTAGTCAATCATTGTTTTGAGGAATGAAGGATATACAGTGCTTGAAATTGCCCAAAAACTGAAGATTTCATACAAAGGTGTACACTACAGTCTTCAAAGACAAAGCACAATTGGCTCCAACAAGGACAGAAAGAGGTGTGGAAGGCCAGATGTACAACTAAACAAGAGGATAAGTACATCAGAGTCTAGTTTGAGAAATAGACGCCTCACATTTCCTCAACTGACAGCTTCATTGAATTCTACCTGCTCAACACCAGTTTCATGTACAACAGTAAAGAGAGGACTCATGGGCTTTTGTGGGATCAGCTAGACTGTAAGGTGCGTGAGAAGTGCCCGACAAGACAGCCACATCTACGCCAAGTGCTACAGGAAGCATGGGGTGAAATGTCTGGACAAACTGACAGTTAGAATGCCAAGGATCTGCAAAGCTGTCATTGACTCGCATGTGGAGGATTTTTGGATGCAGAACTCTTTGAAGTAGTTTAAGAAGTTCTGAACATTTTTTTTTTTCAAAATGTAATAGTAATTTTTCACATTATTAATGTCCTGACTATACATTGTGATCAGTTGAATACCACTTTGGCGAATAAAAGTACCAACTTCTTTCCACAAAAGCAAAATCTGTACATTAATCCAAACTTTTGGCTGACAGTGTACCTGTCCTCATTGTTATTGCAAGCTCCACTCTTCACCATAATGGTAACCCCCAAAACCCCAACATAATAGAAACTCTTCTAAATCTCAACGTAAAACATTAAACACTAACAATATATATATATATATATATATATATATATATATATATATATATATATATTAATCTTTCACAAAAACACATAAAATAACACTTAATTTTAACATTTACTCTCCTTATTATATTGAAATGGAAATCCCCTGCCCAATTTCATCAATGCTAAACTAACACCACAAAAAGTTTTCATGTAGTCCCAACTCAGATGGATTAAGTAAACTTCCATTTTAAAAATTGAAATGGATAGAATGCAATAAAATCAAGTTGTGACAAAATGTTCTAGAATTTTGTTGCTTTAGTTCATTTTAATTAAGTAAAATGCACAAGCAGCAAAAATCTTTTTTGTGTGTGTAACTGAACAAAATATACTCTTATCAATCAAACAATATATCTGATTAATATTTTGACTACTGACTGTCCATGAGTAATCTAAACAAGCATTACTTTTGAAAACCCTTTACAATAATAGAAACAATATATCACGTATAAGACACATATACTCAAATATTATTCTTATTATTAATCATTTTACAGAAATCTGACCCTAATATGAAATATAAATATGAAATCTTAATAAGAAAACAGTGTTTTAATGTTTTATAAGGTGGAAGGTTTTACTTAAGGAGCAGATTTTGCAATATTCACTTTTAGCTATAGATAAAAGTTGAAGAAACTAATATCACACAAATAAAAGACATTGGTCCCCAAACATTCTCTGAACAATTTCAAGTTTATTCCAAGGGTGGGAGAGTTTGGGTGTGTACTCGCACACTTGCATAAGAGAGTCCTGGTGCTATGTAACTGTTCGGGGTCTGATATAGGGACTGAATCTGATTGGTCAAAAAACTAATAAGCAGAGACATGATAAGGATGGAACAGCCTTTGTCATCATCATATGCAAATTAGCAGTGAGCATTAAAACTCGGGACCAAGGGGGCAACGTTTATGACATCTTAATGGCATGGAAACTACAGACTTGTGAAAACAAAAGTGAGAAGACAGGGGTAAAGGTGACAGATAAAGGCAATTAAGCTGTTTTTCGACACTTCCTACAGGAGTACTGAGGTGCAGATCTGAAGGTGAGTGTGTCGCCCGGTGACTATGAACTACACAATGGCAGCTGCTCTTCCTTTCAGCTGAATAGTCCAGTGTGAAGGATTTTCCACAGGTGTGATCGTCTGAAATTTGGGGAGGTTTCATCTTCTGGAGCAATTTACACTATTGATGGATTGATGATGCGGTTAAAGAAATATTACACATGTAAACATCCTCTATGGTTCATTGTAATTGCTTTGGTATATATAAAATGTCAAAGGCCAAATATTATTTTAATCTTCTAAAAATGTGTAATGACAATGTTTCTGATCATTTAAGATTAAGGTAACCAAACTCCCAATAGCTTATAGAAGGCGCATACCATTAAGTGTAGATTGTGAATGTTTAATCTGAAATGGTAAAACTTTTTCTTTGCAGTGTAATTCAGTGGATTTCCAAAATCTAAAAGTTTCAGCATTCTTGCCCTCTAGACAGGATATCATCGTATACTGTAAGTTCATTATTGAGACACTACAGTATAGATGATGTACTATCCAGGAGGTCAACACACCTCCAACAGGTTTTCGATAGCTTCAACTTGCACCCTCAAATGGACACTGTGACAGAGAGTGGCGGTGAAACCGTTACCATTACTAAGTTTAGCAATGGTAAGGGTTCTGTTGCCTTCTCTCAAAAGTCATCCGGATAAAAGACAAAGCAAATGTCAAGTGACCTAGACCACAGGAGCAGCTTCAACAACTTCATTGCAATGGATGGCACAGTGACAATCAATGAGTAAACAGACAGACAGAATAGCCCACAATTAATTGGACTGAACTCTAATGGTGAAAATCACATTTTATTTATAGCCTCTATGTATTATTCATTATGTTTTCTTTTATATTGTTTCTACTATTTTCAATATGTGTTGTATATGAGACTGTGTTGTCTAATTAAATAAATAACACTATATCTGAAATTAAACATTCTGCTTGTTTTATTTTTTGGGAAACAGGATCTTTTGACAATATTAAAATGACCTGGTTAAGAAGCCACAGCCACACTGTAAACTCTAATAAGTAAGCAAAATTAAGTTAATAGAACTTAATAGAACTGATTTTGTACTACACATGCATGTTTATTGCTCTAAACTTGAAACACTGAGTAATCTAACTCATACATTTTAAATTAGCTAGTAAGCTCAACTAGCTAGTACAGAGAATAGTGAATGTATGCTAAATGAAAACTATGCTTTGATTAGCATAGCATTTGCTGTATGAGTAGAGCAATATACTGTAGAACAATATTGACAAATTACAGTCTTAAAATGTAGCTGTCCTCAACCTAAGATTAAGCTCCACTATTCACTATAACAGTAACCCCCAAAAACTTTAACATGACAGAAACCCTTCTAAATAACAAAACATTAAACACTAGCAGTTCTCTCCCTTTCCATTCATCTTGCACAGAGACACATTATATAACACTTAATCTTAACATTTACTCTCCCTGTCATGTCCCATGCAAAGCATGCTGGTAAACAGAAATCCCTTGTCCAGTGTCAGTTAAAGTTAAGTTCCTGTAAATTTAAAGAGTTCATTAAACTCAAAACAATAAAACAATTCAGGTTGCTTAAAAGGTGTACATTTTGTAAACTCAAAAGAAAGGGAAAGTTCTAAATACTCATCAAGGTTAATTTATTTGAACTAATTTGTATGACTTTATTTTCCCTACTCAAAACAATTCATTATTTTCAACATTAGGGTTTACAGCGCATTTGGTGAAAGGGTTGCTTGTATTTTGGCAAATAAAGATGAGACAAATATGGGGAAAGAGAAAAACAAGACATAGACCACATTATTTACATGTAGTATTTAAAAGAAAAATAGCTTTAAATGTCACAATTATATATTAAGATCAATTAAAATATATGTACACATTTATAACTGTGTTCACAGAATGCCAGCTCCATTTGTGCAGTTCTGCATATTTGTGAGTGTATGCGAGTCGATTTGTTGCCAAAGCACTGCCTTCTGGTGTCTGAAGATAAGTGACAATACTTCAATACCAAAGACAGTTCAGCAACCTCCCTTAGTTCACGTAGACCTTAACCACTCTGGCTCTATACTTACAACATTTGCTTCATTGAATTATGATGCAATAATTCACTCAACTAATGAAAACTGAGTAAATGGGGTTATGGCAATAGCTACACACATTTAAAAAAAATGTTCCACTCAGCAGCAGTGAGTAATGTGTATAGCTGCAGTTGAGAGAGTTCAGGTCAGAGTACTGAACAAAATCTGTTTAACAGAAAGTCTCCACCACATATAACAGCCCGTCTTAATACAGACAATGATACAATAAACCAAAGTCAGCCTGCTCTTTCTTTACAATAAATGATAAAGTGAATCTATAGCCACCTATAATATGTCATTATTGAAGAACTGTTGATTTATTGAAGCATTTAGTATTATGTAAAGACATGTTTACCACAGCGGTAAGATTTGTAACTAATCTTGTTAATGAAACTGACCATTACTCTTGTAGCTAAAATCATTCAGAAAAGCAATTTAATGTGCCAAAGGCTTTGATAAACTTGAATTTACAGGAATGAGTATGATCTGCATAACCTAATGTGGTAAATACATCATATTTTGAGCATAAGTCCATTGCTTCACTCTTAAAGTCTTTCCATGTATTCACATATATCTTTGCATCATTTGAGCTGTGAACTTCACTTCTTCAACTTCGCAGATATTTTTAGACGCACTTCTTGCAAGAAAATGTTCATCAGGTCAATTCTAGCTTCCTGAGTTATTCTGGTAATTAAATGACCTCCAGGACCAATAACCATTTTCTGTGAGAAAGAAAGACAAAAGGTAATCACTTTATAGTGAAATACAATCATTTTGCAGTTGGTTAAAAAGTGGCACATTAATTGGGGGGGGGGGCCTTACGGACTGAAGTACAGTACAAAACCAAGACTTTTGAGAAGATACAGGAGGAATGAAAGAGCTTACCATATGACTGTCTTTCTTCACATATAGTTTGATTGATATGTCGAGTGCCCCATCCTCAGACTCCTTCCAAATTTCAATTTGCTGCAAAGAGAGAAAAAAAAAAGAGATTTAAAAACAAAAACACAATCCAAATGAAATCCAAAAAGGTCAGATTCCATATTTTGAGTAATGGAAAAATTATGATGGATGACTTTGCACTAGTTATGGTGAGTCAACTTTAAATACAATTTTTTACAGATGCATACAGCTACAGAATAAATGGGAATCCTATTGAGATTTGAAGATATAATCCAAACTCTCCAATTTTGATATTCCAATTTCTTATTTTTCATTTCATGGCTTTTTGTCTATCATATCATGATCATACAAAAT
Organism: Myxocyprinus asiaticus; assembly: GCF_019703515.2. Taxonomy (NCBI): domain Eukaryota; kingdom Metazoa; phylum Chordata; class Actinopteri; order Cypriniformes; family Catostomidae; genus Myxocyprinus; species Myxocyprinus asiaticus. The sequence continues at coordinate 37,115,826 of NC_059346.1, read as the reverse complement.
AGTGAAGAGCAGACAGAAAAGTCAAGGAAGAGAAAAAGGGAATGGCACCAGGGCATGACACAAGCCAGATTGAAACCTGTGTCCCCACGAGCACAACCGCTCTTTGTATGTTGCGAGCATGTGCACTACTCACTGTGCCACAGCCTGAGACAGTCTGTGCATCATCATATATGTTGTGTATGTTTTTATGTCAACACCAGCTCAATGATATAGTGCCCATTAGTGCTGGGCGTTATATCTAATATTCACAATATTACCATGATTTTGCTGGTGATATAAAATTAAGCATTTTGCGAATACTGTGATGACTGAAAGTTCCTTTTTGAGTACGTCATTAGACTAATTTCATGATCCTTCAGGGCTGCAAAATTATCAAATAACATCAAAATCTCAGTACTGTCATATGTGATTATTTAACCTCAAAATAATTCAAAGAATACATGAGTATTGCTGCAGGTTCACACATTCACGCAATTCCAAATACTTGTAAATGCAACAATTACTGTATAACAATTATATACAAATGTAAAAACGGGACACACTATCACAGAAAAGAAGGACGTGACAGCATTTCACCAGATTCGTAGTGAGCAACATTGCAAACTGTCCAAAACACACTGCACTTTCCATGTTCCCCCAAAATAAAAGGTCCAGGTGAAGGTAAATACGACAGCACTTTCTGCCAAATAAAAGTTCCAGCTAAAATTGTTTTAACAAATATATATTACTATTGTACAAAACAAATATAATCCTCATAATATAACGATAATAATAGTAATAATTGAGCTGTCAAAATTAATGCGTTAACACATGCGATTAATTTAAAATCCCGATTAACGCATGTGTTCAGCATAAACCAGCATGAACACATGTTGGAAGGGTGGAACCTTTGTGGTGTGTCTGCCTAGATTCTTTACACTGAAGCACACACCACAAACACACACAGCAGCCTTTGTCAGTGATCAAATGATAGAGAAAGGAGCTCTTGAAGCTATTTTTTGTACAAAACAAGCCCTGATGGGATTTGTGACAGAAATCAAGTATTTTTCAGCCTAAGTAAGGCGCATCTTAATTACCACAGAAGCACGTCAAGTCTTAACTATCACCAAAATGCACAATGAGACGTTTTTGTCTGCAAGCACTTTTGGTGTGGAGTTCAAAGAGGCATTTGACGCTGGTGTTGATGCCCTGACACGAATCATGAACACAGCTTCACGACTGCTGTAGCGAAAGCGGACAGCCACAGTCCACCGGCAGATTAATATTGTGGAGAGTTTCAGAGATTTAATGCGCATAGCAATGAATAGGCAACCTACTGTATGTTGGGATTAATTCTTCAATTAGTCACACTCCTACTTAGACTTTGCGAAACGTTTAATGTTATTTGAATAGGTGATATTTTAGTGCATTTCTTTCTTTATACTGTGGCTTTGTTTGGAAAATGTTAATAAGGCATTATATTGTTACATATTGTTTTGTTTTCTTTCCTAAAAAGGAAATAAATGCATTTTGACAAGAAAGGAAGTATATTTTTTCTCCCCTTTTCTCCCCAATTTGGAATGCCCAACTCCCAATGCGCTCTAGGTGCTCGTGGTGGCGTAGAGACTCGCCTCAATCCAGGTGGTGGAGGACGAATCTCAGTTGCCTCCGCGTCTGAGACCATCAATCAGCACATCTTATCACGTGGCTTGTTGAGCGTGTTACCGTGGAGACCTAGCGCGTATGGAGTCTTCACGTTATTCTCCACGGCGTCCACGCACAACTCACCACGCGCTCCACCGAGAGCGAGAACCACATTATAGCTACCACGAGGAGGTTACCCCAAAGTGACTCTTATCCACCCTAGCAACCGGGCCAATTGGTTGCTTAGGAAGCCTGACTGGAGTCACTCAGCACGCCCTGGATTCGAACCTGCGACTCCAAGTGTGGTAGTCAGCGTCTCTATTTCAGAACAAATACATAATTATCGAGATATATATTGAATATTGTCAAAAAGTTCCAAAATACAGAGAGATAATATTTGCAGCCACTTCACCCAGCCCTAGTCCCCATTTATTGCGACTTACCTGGGTCATAGTGTACGGCACCTCCTGAGGGAGATACTCAAGAAGTTTCTCTCTTATAGTATTGATGCACACATCCTCAGGAGTCTGATCTGTAAGCAATTCACTGTGGTACTGCCACTGGCGAGGCTTTGCATCTTCAATCAGGTACTTCTGTTTTCAAATGTACAATAACAGGCTGATGAGAGACTAGAGCTCTAGTCTTTCACTATAAATATATTTTTGTAGTTGATGCAAAAAAGTAAACAATTAATCAACATCAATATTCTAGGTAAAAATGTATTCGATTAAGCAAATGTATTATTAATCAAAGTCCTTTACCATTTTAATCAATGTTTTGCCTTCATTTTAAATGGTTTCAGTTAATTTAAGCTCATAAAAGCTGTATGTATATCACTTATAAAAGAATTAGCAAAATGCTGTTTAAAATAGTTTTGGATGGAGTATAGCATGTCACACCGTAGGACGTGTCAACTTTGTACATACACGTTTAATGTATGTATGTCAACTACATATTTACAAATCATTTTGTATTCTAACTACACTTAATCCATGTACAGTAAATGTAGCTTCAATAGACCATTTCCTATTTCAAACACTTTAAATACAATTTTTCTAAAAACACAGAAGCCTTGTTTGTTGAAATGCTGTTGTCTTTATTGAATAATCTGCATTCAGCTGAAGAATACGTTTAAAAGTGTTGTTTTTGAATATGCTATTGTTAAAATGTTCTGAAAGAATTCTCGCTGTTTAACTACCAACGACTTGTTGTCATCTGCACCAGTTACAGATCAATATTATGCCAACTTTGTTACAATAATAAAAATCCTGAATGTGATTTCTAACCTTTAATGTTTCCACATCTTCTCTGTCGACAGCGCTTAGCATGAACACATCCTTAAAATGTGGCCACCCACTGCATCTCCTCAAAGCCTTCAGCTGCTCTCTGCTCAGTCTGTTTTTACTCTCCTGAGACTCCTCTTCTGCACTCTCACAACTCAGTTCTTCGCTGTGTCTGCTGTGGGGTTTGGCTGCTAATCTTCGGTACGGTTTCAACGCACTCTGCATCCTGATCTTCTTTCCATTCACCACCCCCTCTGTCAGCTGTGCCGTGAAGTCAAGCAGCAACATTTTGTTCTTTAGTAGGTCCACCTGTATGTGAAGAGCCCATGTTTTCCTTAATAATCTCTTATGAGTTATCTTTTGTATCATAAATGCTTTGCAAGCCCCTATAAGTGCATCAGCTGTCATGCATGCCTTTATTCATTCATTGCCTTTGATTTTGAAATTCATTTTTGTAGTAGTAACAGCAACAATCATGCCTCACTCTATCAGATAAGTGAGTTGGTCTCTCCAAAGAAAAGAGATGGTTATTTCCCGTGCAAACTAATCCTATGGTTAGACTGGCTGTGAAAGATCAATACGCAGTGATACAGACAATACCTTATTGAGGACAAGGATGGCAGGGACATCTGGATTGAGGGCCAGACACTTCAAAACCTCATAGTCCAGCTTATTGCGGGTCCATTTATCAGAGACATCAACTAATACCACCACTGCAAATATAAAGGAGAAACATAAAAGCATGTTGTAAAAATACTACTTTAACAAAAAAACAAGTGAATGCTTACTTTGTGCCCTCTTTCATGCAGAGAAACATAAACAACAAATAATACAAAGACTTAGATACCTAGATCCGCTTCTTGCAAGGACTCAAAAGGATCCACCGAAAGTGATTCCTCCAGCAGGTGTCTGTTAAACAAATATTCAAAACAATCATGTTTATTTTCAATGCTTATTAACAAGAATGTGTATATTGGGTATATAAATGGAGAACCAACATCTGATAAAAAAATTTATTTTTAATTAATGGAATATTCCTGGTTCAATACAAGTTAAGCGTAATCGACACCATTTGTGGCATAATATTGATTACCACAAAAAAAAAAAATAAAAAGCATAAATCTGTGTTCCAGTGAGGCACTTACAATGGAAGTGCCGCCAATCCATAAATGTTAAAATACCAACCAGAGTATAGACACAACACGTAAACAATATGTGTTAACATGATTTCAGTATGATAAAATTGCTTACTAACCTTTTCTGTGTAGTTATTGCTAATTATACAACTTTGTTACCATGACAATGTAATGTCAACAAACCCTAAAATGACTGTATAAATGATGATTTAAACAAATGGACAGCTCAAATAATACATGAATTTTAACAGAAGAATTCATATAAGTGCTTTTATCAAATGATAAGCTTCACATTTCTGCCTTTAAACCCTCAAAAAATTTGCCTCACTGTAACTTCAATTTTTTTTTAAGAAAAGGGGGGACAAGCCTAAATCATTTTTTGTGGTAATCAACATAGTGCCTCAAATTCTGTCGATTGAGCTTAACTTGTATTGAACCCGGAATATGACTTTAAAGTGGAGAATTAAAAGGCCAACATTATCAAAAAACACTTTATTATAAACTCACCTTTTAGCCTTTATTGGGGTTGTGAGACCAGGGGTGTCCAACAAAATCTGATAAAAGGGTGAACAGGAAATGCTATTTAAAAATGGACATAACATTCCCAAAACTGACTTGACATTGGGATATTTAGCATGGGAGTGCCGGGGTACTTACAATTTGCGTGTCATCCTCTGTCAGAACCCCAGCAGCACGTGATCTTGTTGTGTGCACTTTCTCTGACACGGCAAAGAGCTGTAAGAAAATGAGATGGTCCAAGTCCTTTATCCATAATGTATTAAAAGAATAATTCATCCAAAAATGTTCAAATTCTATCATCTTCCATGGAAAACAAAATGTGTTGTTTATAGCATGAATTCCAAGCTACTCCTTTTCATGCAATGAAAGTGAATGGTGACTAGTGTCACAATACCAAAATTTCAGTAGTCAGTAGCAATACCAGTCAAATTTAATGATTCTCAATACCAATTTCCATACTGAAAATAGGTAATATGTTTTTGAACACACTCCTTTAGCCTGTTAAAACGGCACATTTCAATGTAAACAATAAATTAAAACAATAGCATGTTTCCTTCGAGTGCTTCTCAATTAAGTAAATATTGCTTCAAGTTTTTCCAAGTAGGACCCTATGAAATCAGTTTTACTTTTTCTAAATTCTATGTGATTTTTTTTCACAAATTCCACGTATTCACATTTTTTTCTGAATTCCCTGTTTTAAAGTTTTATTAAACTTCATCATAAAAATTGTGTAATCAAAAGAATCCAAACTTTAATCAAATGAAAATAAAACTTTCAAAAGTTAATTTTCAACAATGATTTTTTTATTTTAATGTTTTTTTTTTATGAAGTGCTTTAGAAAATTTCCTTACAACATAATCTAAAACACAACACTGATAGTATTTTCATCAAATAAAGTGCTGCACACAACAGAGCATTACAGTATAAATGAAAACATTGATGAAAACTTGAATCTAACTTTTATTTTGACGTGAAGGCTTTTCCGGTTCTGTGTTTTTCACGGTTAGTTTCACACTTCCGAATAAGAATATGGATAAATGACCCAGTGTGATTACTGAAGTGCAAAATACTGCGATTTAATTATATAAATATATAGTCTGCAGGCACTGTGCGCATCACAATGAATAAGCGCTCTTTTCTGTAATCTACTACAACATGCACAGTGCGCGATGATCATAAAATATGGTGTTTTGATCAGTCTGTGGTTTCAGCATATGAGCAGCTTCACATATTCACTTTGCAGCGTGCAGCACGTGCAAACTGTATATTTATTTAATTAAATCACATCCGTTTGCAGTTTAATAATCGCACTGTGGACATATCACAATTATATTTTGATTAATAAGCGTGTGAGCATTTGTAAGCAGCTGTATGTCAGTCAGACAGACAACATGCGGGAACCTAATTGAGTTGGTGTTTGGTACTACAAGTACTGCAGAAACACTGGTATTGTTACATCTTTTATATTTTAGTACCGACTTAGTACCAAAGTACCAGTACTTCTGAAATCACTAATGGTGACCATGGCTCTCAAGCAAGATGTTCAGATAATAACGACTTCAATTTCAGTCTTTTTCTCACACAGAGCTATCATGTGTCCTCAGAAGACTTGGAACACAGTGCATAAGTTGTATGGACTACTTTTATGATGCTTTGATGGTGCTTTTTGTCCTTTTAGGAGCTTGGCAGCCCTTGGTCCCCATCCACTTTCATTGCAAGGAAGAGAGCGGCTCAGACAACCTGCTAAACATCTCCTTTTGTGTTCCATTGAAGAAATTAAGTAATGAGGCTTCATTTACTAAATGACGGTGAGTTACAACATGTGTGATTTATTCTGTTGCACATAATAGCACCTTTCTGCCCAGCAGCTGATTGGTCAGTGTAGATTTCCCTGCATTCGCAGTACCCACTATGGCCACTTTAAGAGATTTGGGCTTTTCAGGCTGATCAGGATCTTTCAGCAATGAAGAAAGTTGGTGACCTGATAGCAGAAACACACACACACAATTAGTTTAAAGACCAGACTATAATGTCGTAAATGTCCGCGAAGATCAGATTAAAAAAAACTCTGCTTTCGTCATCCTATCGCTAAAACAGCAGACTAAAAGCTTTGACGGGGGGCTGGGGTGATTCTTACCGCTGTCTGATGGGACAGAGACAGGGTGATGACAGTGACCCCCTTCGGACACAACCGCTCTTCCCTTCTGCAATATGTCCAAAAAAGCATCTGAGGACACCAAACGGACCGGAGTCCAGTGAAAGAGACCATTCCTTAATATCCGAGGCCGAAAAACTGAGCAACCTGTGAACAAAAGGAGGTCGACAAGCGAATAGGTAAGAAAAAGCTTCAATGGTCGATTATTTCATTCTTCTCGTGCTGAAAGTGACACAATCACCATGCATCAGCACTGACAAACTTCAGTACGCAGACACGAGATTAATGGACAGTGAACAGAGTATATAGATCGTTAATAATCTATAATGATCATTTATTATGTCTGGTCAACACACCTGCTCGCAGATACAGTGGCGCATGTTCTGGGGCTGCAGACAGTTTTCGGATGTTCGAAAATCGCAGAGATCTCCGTAAAAAGGTCTCGCAAAGCCGTAATGTCATTGCTAAAGATGTTTCTCTGAATAACAGGAACATTTTAAATCGTTTCGGTTAGGTTATTCCCTGAGCAAGGTTACTCCTTTCTCCATGTTTGTTTACACATGTGTTCAGGGCGCAGACATGTTGCTTCAGTCGTGTATTGTGGTGAACTATCTATAATTTACATCTTACTGCCATCTACTGGTCAGGCGACACTAGAGCCACAGTAACAAATTCTTAAAGGAATAGTTCACCCAAACATGAAAATGCTCTCATCATTTACTCACCCTCAATCCATCCCAGATGTGTATGACTTTGTTTCTTCTGCTGAACACAAACAAAGATTTTTAGAAGAATGTTTCAGCTCTGTAGGTCCAATGCAAATGAATGGTGGCCAGAACTTTAAAGGTCCAAAAAGCACATAAAGGCAGCATAAAAGTGATCCACACGACTCCAGGGATTTAATCCATATCTTCTGAAGTGATATGATAAGTGTGGGTGAGAAACAGATCAATATTTAATTATTTTTTTTACTATCAATCTCCACTTTCACATTAATCTTCTTTTGTTTTTTGATGATTCACATTCTTTGTGCATATCGCCACCTACTGGGCAGGGAGGAAAATTTAAAGTGAAAAATGTATTAACTTAGGCTGATTAAAAAATAGACCATTTTGTAAACACTTAAACAACAGCCGTTTGACTGGATGTGCTGTCTTTGATGTCAACACCAAAATAAATGTAGCATTTTCTCCTCTGTTTTAAAAGAGGATACGCCTATTTATAGGCGTCTTTACACTGCTGAATTAAGCCTGCTCTGTGCCTGCTCAAAATTCAGTGTAAAGATGCAATGGTGCATAAAAGCCAGACTAAATTATGCCTGTTCTGTCCCACCTCAGCCGCAAGTAGCAAAGGCTGCTCTGATGCTGCTTTGGTTCTGTTTAAATGAAATGCAGCATCAGAGCAGCCTTAAACTTTGTTGTTGTCATGATAGAGCATATATTTTATAGTTTTGTTTCATATTTAAAAGTATAACTTCATATTTTCATTTGTTTCCTATTTTATATTTAAAACATTAATCTCATAAAAAATGTTATGCAATTGTAATTGCTGTGTAAATGCATTTGCCTGCTCTGAGCAGGATTAATCTGTGTAAATACACCAAAATGCCACTTCAGTTACAGCTTCTGTCCCACCTTTGCAGTGTAAAGATGGCTTGTGTATATGATTAGTTGCATTGTACAATCTGCATGTAGCTGTTTTCCCTGCTGCCCCTTACCCCACGAAAACAGACCTGCAACCCTTTTTGGGGTCACAGCCCAACCACTGTTCTAAACTCATTTATATAAAAAAAATATTTTTTATTACAGATGTTATTTTTTTTATTATTTTTTTTTTTTTTTTTTTTGCATAAAAGGGGTTTTCTGTATCAAATGGAATGGGTTCAGATTCTCTTTAATAAAATTCCATATCAGTATTAAATTCCTCTGTTAATCTAAGGCATTATAGATCAAAAGCAATTTTCACACTACAGTATGAAACAGACATGCCTACTGAGTCCAAGTGTTTGTAGTTTTGTGGTAATAGAAGACATTCAGGATCAGACAGTTGAGTATATGATCCCTAACAGAAGCTGCAGAGGTTTTGTGTATATTGTTTTTATCTGCTCAGGTAAAATCATAGAGAACAGATGTGTTTTTCCATCTCCCATCAAAATCTAGTCCACAAGGAGTAGCACAGACTGGAAAAACACTTCCACTTGGGACAATATCAGTGGGATGGATATCAGGTGGCTAACAATCTGTCAGCGTATCATTTCTGAGGCAAACTCAGACGAAATGCCTGCACAAAACCCAACACATTCAGTATGCAAGAAAAAAAATTGAGGTTTCGGCTGAAGCAGGGCTTTATTTGATTAATATAGAAAGGCACTTTAAATTCAATGAGCAGGCACAGAAAAGAGAAACAGTCAGAGATACAGTCATATGCAGATTAAAAACAAATTCACCATTGCCCTCACATTTGTTGTACCCTAAAGACCAGGGTAAAAAAATAAAACGGCACATTCTCCCCCATTAGGCTATATTAACAGATTGATTTGGGGATAAAGAGCAGAGGCCATAGACTACAGTTGTATGAGCAGGACCATTCAGACTGTCAATGCAAATCATACATTGTATTATACAAGTATTCAATACCTACATATTAATATTATAACCATATTATAGAGACACATTTTGCAGGACTTATTAAAAATAATTTGGGGTATGTACAGTTGTGTTAAAAAAAATAGCAGTACAACATCATTAACCTGATGAACCACTGTTATAAGTAGTAGTGATATTTCTGCATTGCAGATAATTTACTTGTAGATGTAGTAGTGTAATAGAAAACTAACAGACCCAACTGTCATGACATGCACGCTGCTTGTTCTGAGTAATTGACTCATTCATTGAAAGGGGTGTGTTCAAAATAATAGCAGTGTGGAGTTTAATTAGAGAATTCATTCATTCTGTGAAAAAACAGGTGTCATTAATTGTCCTTTATTAAGGAAGAAGGGAAGCAAATGTTTCACACATTGCTATAAAATATATTTCCTTCTGAATTGCTAAGTAAAATGGGCCGTTCCACTCATTGTTTGGAGGAACAACGTAATTTGATTCAAAAGTTGATTGGAGAGGGGAAAACATATAAAGAAATGCAGTAAATTATAGGATGCTCAGCTAAAATGATCTCAAATGCTTTAAAATGGCAACAAAACCCCGAAACACGCAGAAGAAACGAGCAACTACTGTTAAAACGGATCGAAGAATAGTCAGAATGGCAAAGATTCAGCCAATCATCACCTCCAGAAAGATCAAAGATGATCTAAAATTACCTGTAAATACTGTTACAAAGCTAAGCTATCAGCAAGAATCCCCCGTAAAGTACCATCGTTGAAAAAACGGCATGTGCAGAATCGGTTAAAATTTGCCAAGGAACACATCGATTGGCCCAAAGAGAAAAGGTGTAACATTCTGTGGACTGATGAGAGTAAAATTGTTCTTTTCTGGTCTCGTGGTCATCGACAGTACGTCAGGCGACACCCTCCCACCCCGTGTACTGAATTCATGCCACAGTACGTTGTGAAGACAGTGAAGCATGGTGGTGCAAAAATCATGGTATGGGGGTGTTTTTCATACTACGGTGTTGGGCCTATTTATCGTATATCATGGATCAGTTTGAATACATCAAAATACTTGAAGAGGTTATGTTGCCCTATGCCGAAGAGGAAATGCCCCTGAAATGGGTGTTTCAACAAGTCAACGACCCCAAACTCATGAGTAAGCGAGCAACATCTTGGTTCCAGACAAAAAGGATTGAGGCAATTGAGTGACTAGCTCAATGCCCTGACCTCAACCCCATTGAGAACTTGTGGGTTGACATTAAAAATGCAGTTTCTGAAGTAAAACCCAAAAATTCATAGGAACTGTGGAATGTAGTTCATCCATCCCGGGCTGAAATACCTGTTTATAGGTGCCAGAAGTTGGCTGACTTGATGCAATGCAGATGCGCATCCATTCTCAAAAACAATGGTTATGCAACTAAATATTGAGTTTGAAGAGAAGTGTCGACACTGCTATTTTGTTTTATTTATTTATTTATTTTTTTAACAGATTATTCCTTTTTCTTTGCTTCCTGTAAAAGAATAATGCAGACTTGATAAAATTTGTTAATGCTTTGATTTGGAATTGAATGTGTAATGTTTCCACTACATTTGAAATATGGAAATAAAAGCTATTAAAAAATATTTGCACTTTATTCACATTAACGCACACTATTTATTTGAACACAACTGTGCAGTACTAGCTTCGCACTGTTTAGGTGTGATATTGACCCATTCTTGCAGTGCCTTGCAATTTTCAAATAGTCCAACCCACATATGCTCAAATGTGTTGAGATCAGCATTTTGACTGAGCCATTGCAAGACCTTTTGTTTGAGCAAGATTATTGTAATGTTTCAAGAATTTTTATTTTAATTTTTTTTTTAAGTAGACTAAAACATCTTGCAGTGTATGTCCCTGTATTTTGCACCATCTATTCTTTATTCTGTTTTAACAAGATGTCCATTCCCTGCTGATGAACAGCAGCCCCCACCATATTTTACTGTTGTTTTTTTTTTTTATTATTTGTTTTTTTTTTAAGTTTGCACAGTGTTCGATTTGCACCAGCTCTTTCTTGGTCTGATCTCACCACAGAATCCTTTCCCACATCACAGCTAGGTCACTATTATGGTTATAAGCAAACTCTAGATGTGCTTTCACATGGTTCTTTTTTTAATAATAGCTTCTTCACCGCTCTCTCATACAAGCTAGTGTTTGCGGAACTCTTGATAGGGTTGACTGAACTATAGTTCTTTCAAATTGATTGTTGGCCCATTTTGTGTCTTCTCTCAAGTGTTTTTTTTTTTTTGGCATGATTGTTGTTAAATAACCTTTTTTGGACAGTGTCTGCATCATTTTATGTGTCTTCCACCTCCTGGAAATCGAATCCTGGTAATTTATCTCTAAATTCTAAGAATACTCTTTAGTTTGTGTTTCCTCAGCTGTCCTTCAAATTTACATCGTAAATATTTATCCTTTAACTTTGTGGGTTTTTTATTGAGAAAATAACTTCTGTAATACAAGGACTGGGTGCATATGCAAGCAGCACATTTATCTTCTAACACAACACCACATTAAAAGAATATATTTGAGTTTCAAAATATTACAGATAAAAAATCTTAATAGAATTTTTAAGCATGCCATGAAGACTTAATAAGCAATTCTAATTCTAAACAAGAAAAAAACTAAAGGAAAAGAGACAGTTTCTCCGAATTAGACAAATAAGAGCAGCTGACTAAATTATCAAATCTCTGATGGGATTTTCTGTGGTTTAGCTAACATTGTGCCATTACGCTGATCTGTGCTCAGCTGTGGGTTTTTAACTCACAATTAGGAGGCTGGTCCCAGATCAGCATAAAATGACAACATCGTCCCAGGGTTGTTTTTGGTGCTTGTGCCATTATTGTTTGGGAGCAGTGGGTGCTGAATAACTGTTGTCATGTCATATATTTCAGCAGCTCTTTCCTTGTCTTTTGCCCACAAGCGCAAAGATAGAAATGTCAGGGGGCCTGGGTAGCTCAGCGAGTAAAGACACTGACTACCACACCTGGAGTCACGAGTTAGAATCCAGGGCATGCTGAGAGTGACTCCAGCCAGGTCTCCTAAGCAACCAAATTGGCCCAGTTGCTAGGGAGGGTAGAGTCACATGGGGTAACCTCCTCGTGGTCACTAATGTGGTTCTCGCTCTCGGTGGGGCACGTGGTGAGTTGTGTGTGGGTGCCGCGGAGAATAGCATGAAGCCTAACAAGCCAATAACGTGCTCAAGCCACGTGATAAGATGCACGGATTGAAGGTCTCAGACGTGGAGGCAACTGAGATTCATCCTCCGCTACCCGGATTGAGGTGAGTCACTACGCCACCTCGAGGACTTAGGGCACACTGGGAATTGGGCACTCCAAATTGGGAAGAAAAAGGGGGGAGAGAGAAAAAAGAGATAGAAATGTCCTGCAGTTATAGCACAGCATATTGACCCTCCTTTGGGCAAAGAGGAATAACAAAGCTGTGGAGTTAAGTATAAGTCAGGCATGTGACACATACTCAGACAGAGACAGCTCCCTCTTGCTTAGCCATTACACATGATTACAGCATGCCATACAAAGCCACACAGCTGGGGCTTCCTCAGTCACATCCTCATCAAAATACTTTTGGGGGTGGGGGTGGGGTCATTCTGATTGGAGCAAGATTGAGAGAGAGAAGGACAGAGAGATTTAGAGGAGGGGAAAAAGTCATTCTCTGTCAAGATTTTGCAATCAATACAACTTGTCTGTGAAGTGGATCAATAATGCATTTCCTTTGAAATCGCCAGTCATGTCAGAGTTGAGTATAAAAAAGCGCATTTAGGACCATCGTTCCTAAACATCCAGTCTTGACGTCTTTCAGGGCCAAAGAAAGACACCAATCTGCATCATTAGTGCTGTATTATTGTGTGATGAAGCCCACTGCTGAGCATTTCCCCTCAGCTGCTTTAGGCTCTGTGAGTGCTAAAGAAGTTTTTGTACTGATCTGGGATCAGCCATCATAATCTTAATAATTCCAGGAGGAAAGATATGAAACCAGACATTAAAATCTTGGTCTGCACCCAGTTCAAGACTTCAATTTCGTTATTTCCTTGTACATAATGACTGTTCTTTTGAGTAAGTCTTGTGACCCTGATGTGATTTCAGGGTATGTTGAATAGCTTGGTCTCAAACAGCGTTTTCTTATTTCTCAATGGCAGAGATGAGATGAATTAGTTTTGATCACCACATAGTTCTGCATGCTATAAATTACACAATGCCTGGGTAATGATAATCATGATGATGAAAGTTTCTGAGAGGATGTACATCATGTATGGACAGATGGCACATTATCAGTTTAAAAACATCAGTCTCCCTATACAGTAAAGTTTATTTAGTGTAGTATGATAACAGTAGCAGTATGAATAACCCTAAAAATTTGGTTTCATGGTGTTGCTGCTTGAACGACATTTCATTGAGCGTTTAAAAAGCTATATAGATTATGAGTTCTGCACGAGGAACCACAAAATTGGAGCATTCAGTTGGTGGAGAGGAAGCCATGAGATCAGAATTTTAGTTCTCTGGTCGCTTTGGAATTAAAATATAATTAAAATTAAATTATGGACATTGAAACTTTTGATAACACATTTAAGATGTGTGTTAACAAATTTATTTGGCTTTAGTTATTTTTTATTTATTAATTGGCCGCCATTTTCAAACTAGATTCAGGATTCATATCCTGCGTTGAAACCAGGAAGTAATCATGGTTGCAGTGTTGGTGAGGAGCACAACATTACTAATATTACATTAATACTCCACTGATGGTTAGGCTTAGGTTTGGGGTTTGGGGGTTCAGTTCATAAAATATGCATTCCTCCTCACTGTATTACAGCCTGTATAGCTGAAAACAACTATAACTATCGCTGTCCTTTTCTGCATATCGCTGCCCCCTTCAGCATATCGCAGCGCTGTTTTGTGGCCCGTTCTGCATAACGCGGCAACTCATTTCAGCTTAGTCCCTGTTCTCCCGATGGCCAGTCCGCCCCTGATCGGCCCCAAAGTGTGTCAGCCCACCGGGAAAATGCCCGGTATGCAAGATTACCAATCCAGCCCTGCCTCCGTGAACATTACATCAAGAAAATGGAGCGCACACACGTGCCCATACGTTCAACAACACTTACTGCTTTGGCCACTGGGGGAAGTGTTTTGAATTTAGGTAAGTACAGGCCAAATTTAGCATGAGAAAAGTCATCCTTCTTTTTCTGATTTCACTGTGAGATCCATCTGGCAGTTGCTAGGGTGTACTGCATGTTTTCTAGGTGGTTGCATACTCTACGATATTCTGGTATCTACACGTCTCATGGCCCCTTCTAAAATCTATGGGACTGATCGCACTGTGAATTCGGCAACAGTAGGTCAAAAGTTTTGCTGTTTAAATTGGTCTGTACTTATTGAAATTCGAATTACTGCCCTCCAGTGGTCGAAGCTGGAATTGGTTTTGAATGTATGGGCACATGTGTGCTCCAGTTTCCAGGTGAAATGTCCCTAGAGTGGCACAAAAATCAAATTGTATTTTTTGTTGTAAATAATGAAATACAGTCAACAGCAATGCATATTTTATTAACTCTTCCCCCTAGCCCAAACCCCAACTCTAAACTTAACCGTTAGTGGAGTAAAAATGTATTTTTTTGAGTTAAAATGCAACTTCCGAATCACGCTCACCATTATGTGAAAGAGATTACTTTCTGGTTCCTACAGGACCAGAACTCGTGTCAGTAGTGCTAAATGGGAATGTTTTCACACTTGAATAATTGATGCAAAAATGTCTTGATGGGGGATGCCGCTTGTCAGTAATTTGTCTGAATGGGGTTGATTTCTGGGTACATACATTTTCTGAAGCAACATGTCGATTTCCCATGTAATCATATTGGTATTATCATCCATCTGGGAAAAAAACACAAGTCTGCATATGAAAGTCTGATCATTTAGAAACAAGCAACATGATTTGTGGTAGGCTATTTTTTATGTCCGTAGCACAGACTGTGCAGGATGAGTTACGTGCCAGAGTTTATTTCTTGGGGTTAGGTGTTTTTTTCAAATCCCATTGATTTGAAGCAATAAGCGTTAGTGCTAAGCATGTATTTAACTGAAAGGAAGACTGTAAAATGTCTGTTCAGCTGTAAGGAAGGACAATGACAAGATAATCTGAGTGTTTTAATTCACTTTGAGGGATGACTTCCTGAAAAAGTACAACTATTAGTTATCCATTTGATGAATTTGTTCCCCCTATGCTAAGGTGTTTTAGGTGTCAGCGTACACAGGACATAGCAGCAGTGTGCAAATGGAAAATGGGAAGTGCAAAATGTGGGGGACTGGTGCATTATAAATGTCAAGCAACTGATGAGCTCCACTCTTGTAATTGTAAAGGGTTTCCATAGTACAGCGTATGGATGATGTCAAGTACAATTGAAAGCATAGGACGACAAAAATATACAGAAAGTTTCGTAAATGGAGACCTTGCGTGCATGTGGGAATAGAAATGATGGGAGAAATATTTTTGACAGTGTTTGTGTGGGATGGAGTCACAGGCTCTAATGTTACTGCAAGGCAACCATCAGTCTTCTGTAACAGAGAAATACAGAAAAATTCTTGGCCTTCTATTATCAATATTATACTGTAAATATAATTGCAATACTACAAAGTACATCCACTGAGATGAAAACTATTTTGGCAGGAGCTTCAGAGTTTTAAGATATTACAGGATGTCTGTTGAAATTATTCATGATATACACACACTGCTAATCTAATTAAGTTTTACAGTAGCACGGTATGGATTTACCTATACATCCCTCAGAGTTTCATTGGCAAATAAAATGAAGAGTGCTCTATTGAAAGAAATTGGGACGGTATTTAGGGAGCTTTAATGCAAAATTATACAAAGATTAAAAGTGATATATAGGTGTATATACAGTATATGATATGTAGTAAAGGGCACATATAGGGGTGGCAAGGCAATGTAATGACAGATGTTTGTGTTCAGCTAAGCAAGGGTGAAGTGAAGTTTGTAATAAGGAAGACAAATGGAAAGTTATCTGGGATAAAGATTCTTAACATCTTCATGCAATTCAAATGCTTTTCTGTGATTTGTAATATTTGTTGTAAGAATAGCAAGGAGGAAATATTAGGTGCCTCCCAAATGGCACAATTCTACCCGGTAGATGTACTTCTCCAACTCAAATAATGGATGTTGCACAATTCATCCACTTAGCATTCATGGCCTGCCGTATGTAGCGGAAGGGGTGGATTTTCTGGTCTGACAAAACAATGGTAAATAATGGTGACTGTAGCAACTTTCAAAACTTCTGTGAATACAGCACCTTACAAATGTGGGTTGAATGCTTATCACTTCACACTGTGTGAATATATTATTTGAGATATAAGATCTAATGCGCTAAAGCTGGTGGCAACATATCACATGCGTTTGAAATGTCACTTCCGTCAGCTAATAAATGGAGATTGCTTCAGTGTAATAAAAATTTTTTTTAGCGTTCCATTTGGGACAGTACTACACTTTAAAATTTCATACACTAGATGCTGAGTGTATAGTGTATAGTTCATCAATTGGGACACAGCTATAGCCTAGAGTTAGCCAGATTAGCAATGAGATGTAAAGGGTGATTTTTCTCATAAAGTGGTGGCGTAGTGGGCTAAAGCACAGAACTGTTAAGAATAATGTTTCTGGTTCAGTCCACACAGCCACCACCATTGTACCCTTGAGCAAGGCACTTAACTCCAGGTTGCTCTGGGTGGAATTGTCCCTGTAATAAGTGCACTGTAAGTCGCTTTGGATAAAAGTGTCTGCCAAATGCATAAATATAATTATTGACAGTTTGATGATTGCTGGGTTTCAGAAAGAGTCATGATGACAGGAATTTACTATGTTTTAAAGGGGCAAGGTCAAGAAAGTAGTTGTTTAGGGAAGCAGTTGGGAAAGAAAATTAGTGTGGATCCGGTATCTAGTGGGTTTCTGATTCTTATCTATAGTACAGGGTTTTGCTCAGGTTTAGAATTTAATATCAATATCCCGTTTTTTGTTTGTCTTATTATTTTTAATAATAATTATTAAAAAAAATTCCATTCACTTGTCATTTGATACACACGCGTGTTAGATGCTCTTTGATCCGGTAGGTGACAGTATGCGCACTCCGAATGCGCCCCTCTGGAAAACAACAAATGAAGAAGAAAACTTCCGGCAACATGGCGATGGAGGTACATTTATTTGGCTAGGTTTGGATAAATCTCAAGCTTTATTTAGTTCCAGCCGCTGTTTTTCCATAAATTTATGGAGTTATGTAATTTTACCAGAAAATTTAGCACTCGAAATATTGAAACTTTTTTGCAGATGTAAAATCAGAAATATACCGGAGGTTCTTCATGGATCTCAAACTGGGCCATCAGGAAGATATCACAAATAAAAGTATTCAAAAATGTAAAATTTCTCGACAGAGGCGCAGTGTTGTAGAGTGAGCTCAAAATAATGTTAAATATCTGCAGGCAGGTTTGCGTCTATTCCAGTAGATCTGCTGCTGCTTCGTCTTTGTGCAGAACTAGATGATGCTCTATTTTTTTGCATGTTGTTTTTTTGTCATCCTGTCCTCTTCTACTAACTTGCTTCTAAATAAATTGTATGTGTACAATATGCTAATAGTTTAGTTATATTTGTATTTATTGTAATGTGTGATATTCTTCTGCATTGAAATGTATATTTACAACTGTTATACTTTTTATACTGTATTTGCTAAATTATGTCCAATAGGAACATGTTCTGGGAAAATGCATTTCCCTGCTATGCAGGAGAGAATTTACAAATACATGGCTTTGATTGTAATGTTAGAAATCAAATAAAAAGATTGAATCTAAATTTTGCCAAATAGTAGGATTAATATTTTCTACAAGAGACTCTAGGAAAGGTTTTTGGCCTAATTAATGGTGCATTCTGTCATACACACAAATAATGCAGCTGGTGGAAAAAGATGTGAGCATTTGCAGAATACAAGTCTATTCTGTTCTCTACATAATGCTTCTACTGTTGGATAGTCTTTCATAGGTAGGAATTTCACAGGAATTCAACCAAGCCCTCACAAATTGTCTAATTGACTAGACATGAAATCATTACGACATAACTTTACCTAATAAAATGTATTGGAAATGTAATCCCAATCTCTTTAGTCAAGAAGATTACTGTGAATCTTTAATTTAGCTTCATTCATAAACTAATGACAATTAATAGAATATAGGCCTATGCTTTATTTTCTGTCTCCTCGAGTAAATTAAATAGACTATAAATTTGAATATAATCAGATTCGTGAGAAGATGTGTGCGATTGGTTAGAGAAAATCATCTTTACAATCTGAATTTACAGAAAGAAAACATAATATAAATAGATAAATGCAGAATATATCGTAAATATAATCTATTTTTTTTTTTTTTTTTTTTTTGGCGCAACTGTATTGGCCCTCGTCCCCTTGTACTTTCATATTTCATTGCATTTTGTTCATGTAAATAAAGAAAACGCAGCCATTGTCTGTGACGCGAGGGCTGCAGCGCATGCGCCGGAAGATGCAGCCGCAGACAGCACCACTGATTCGGCAACGCAAAGCAAAAAGACTAGAAAAAAATCAAAACACTGAATTCAAATAATACTAATCCATTACGATGTTCTGAGCAATGTACATCACCACAATCCACGGAAAGTAAGTATAGCGTTTGGATGATACCTCTGTACCGATTTCGTGCACGATTGCTCACTATTCATCTATTACATCAAGCTTTTGGAAGCAACAAAGGAGGCAGCTCTGTGTTTCATTTGGTGTGCTAGAGATGGCTACTTAAACACCTGGCCAAAACCAAAGATTGTCGCGAGTGCTTAAAAAAATAATAGCTAGTTAGAAAACACGATGACCGTTTGATAAAATGTGAATTGTTCTTGCACAAATAATTTATTCCATTAAATGTAGATTGAGAGGTAGTGCATGCTGAAGTCCTATGAATGAATAAACTGCCAGTAGTAGCTGCTACACTTGTAACTGTGATCTGTGTTTTTATATTGTTTCCATTTTTACCCAAATTGCTTGCAAAGTTTCATTTTCTTGGTAAATGTGCAGTGTTTCCAGATGATGCATTTTAGGGGTAGGTGGTGCCATTACAAGGCCTGTGGTGACTTTAGCAGGCAGAATTCGCATTTGATCCTCGGTCATGAATTTATATAATGTGACCTTTGCTGAATATCAAAGGCATTGTCTCGAAATGTCACCGGTGATTTCTCCACCGAGAGGCAGTGCGGTATTTGAAGCTGGGGATTTTGACAGCCCGCAACAGATTGGCTGGTGGGTGGAAAGTTATAAAGTCGCATATATCCTTTGATGGCTTATTATGGTTTGTGGAAAATTTACTGCGATGTATGCACGACGTTTGTGAATGTCTATTTATTGTCCACTTGGATAGCAATTGCCAATGTAAAGTTGCTCTGTCATAAATCTCAGCTGTAGTCTAGCCAGATGTAGTCGTTATAAAGCAATTCAGTGTAAATTAAAAAGAAAAAAAGACAACACAGTCCATCCATGCAGCGGGTAGTCTCAGCTTCACTACTGATTTACTATCAGTTTATGGAGACTGATTGCACCTGCTTCGATATTATCTTTCTTTGAATTGTGTTTTCTGTCAATTAAAGCTCCCTAAAAGCTTCTTGAAGTTCATAAGTGCCAATATGCTTATGAATAAAATACCTAATATGTTTCATACTCGCAAATGAGTGTTGTTTCAGATGAAAGGGGTCGGCAAGGTAACAAAGGGTTGACGTCATGCATCGCATCCGTCCGCATGACTTCCAACTCTGAGTCCTGCCCCTTTTTCTTTAAGAGCTCGATATGATTGGTCGAACGCGCTGCGCGAGGCTTCCTAGTCTGTTTGAGAGCCAATCAGCGTGTTGATGTAAAGCAGTGGGCGGGGCTAGTTGGCGGAGAAACCAGTGCGATTGACGCTACGGCTTGAACTGGCGACAGCGGATCTGGTGGAGGTGTCTGTGAGGCTGTCCGTTGCTGAATTGTCCACTTTCTGTGCGCGGTCCAGGGGATTTTTTTACCATGTATTTCTGTCTTGTGGATTGGTGATAAATGTTTACGATTTCATCGAATGTCATCTGCAAATAACTGGATCCCGGGGTAAGATTTAACGTTATGCTTGGTAGACTTGCTGTATTTGATTGTTGCCCATATGTTATGATCTCTGGCTGTGTTGCATGCTTGCTTTCATCACAGGATTTTAAAGCAATAAGACAACTTTTGGCAGCTCTGAGCTTTTCCCATATGCGTAAACTGGCAAAAACGTTCCTGCTTTGCATACTCTATTGCTTATGATTGTCCGCAAAAGTTTAGCTTTATCAAATATTTTTTGAGGCTGACAGTTTGTGACAATAAAAACAATAATGTACCTGTCTCGTGAAGAACACTTATAAACGGAACCGCCTTGAGCATAACTGAAGTAGGCTACAACTAATTAAAATAACATTTTAATTGTCCTCTTTTTCGAGAAACATTCGCAGCTGGTCTCCGGAGGTTATTTATGATTTCTCTGTCTCTCTCTCTCTCTTTCATGGACTAACCAGTCCTAAAAGCACAGTTACCTAAGACTGTGAGAGTGTTTATTTGATTTACGGCTCCGGTGTCTTGTGCTCACTCAGTTAAACCCAGAGCTCCACATTAGTTACACACAGAGTGCAGTTTTATATCATTGCGCTCTCTTCTGTCTGCCCTACATTTTTCCAAAGGCTGGATAATTACATTTTAGACTCCTAGCTATTTCCAGAGAAACACGGTCTCCTATTCTCAGTGCAATTATCGAGCGTGGTGAAGGATCATTTTGACATCTGGGTGTAACGTTTCTATTCTTCTATGAGAAACCATTGCTGTGTCGTTTCAAATATGCATGCCTACTCATTGAAGAAAATACAGTTTCATTCCTCCAGACACACAATCGACAGCCACAATTGTTCAATGTTTTTGTCTGAGTCACCTGTTTCTATTTGCTGTGATCAGGTTTACCTTAAAGGAATCAATACAAGTGAAGCTCAATTTACAGCATTTGTGGCATAATGTTGATTACCACAAAAAATAATTTCGACTCATCCCTTGAGAGAGAGAGAGAGCAAAATATGGGTTACAGTAAGGCACTTACAGTGGAAGTGAATGGGGCCAGTCCATAAACGTTAAAAAACACACCGTCTCAAAAGTATAGCCACAAGACGCTAACATTATATGTGTCAACATGACTTTAGTGTGATAAAATCACTCATTAACCTTTTCTGTTTAAAGTTTTCAATATTACACTTCGTTGTCACAAAGAGTAATGCTGGGAAACCCTGTAATCTGATAAAACGCTGGTAAATCCCTGATTCTATTGCACTAAAATCATATAATGTTTACGTATTGTGGCTATACTTTTGAAAAGGTGTGTATTTTAACGTTTATGTGCTTCTATTGTAAGTGCCTTACTGTAACCAGAATTTTTGCTTTTGTATTAAATAAATAACAGGCGAGCCAAAATTACTTTTTGTGGTAATAAACATTACCCCGCAAATGCTGTTAATTGAGCATAAAGCTGAAGTATTGAAGTACATTTCTGTGACACTAGCACAAACAAACGGAATTCGAAAAGTAAACAGTGTTTTTAAAACAGCTTTTTGAATACGCCCATCGTGTACTGTTGTTCAAACTGTCAGATAGTCCTGCCCCCAACTCATGCCCAATGTTGTTGGGCAGGTCTAAGTGGGTGTCTCAAAACAAACACAGGATTTTTTTTATAGTGCCACAGAAATACAGTATTTACAATTAACCTATGCATGGCTTACTTACAGTTGTCTCTGCATAAGCTGGGAAAGAAGAAAGGATTTTAACAGTGAAAAAGTGACATCAGCTTTAAATTGTTTTGAACCCAGAACAGTACTTTTACTCTCTAAACTAATCTACGCAAATATTTTAAAGTAGTTTTGTGTGTGTTTTTCCCACATGATTTTATGAAACTCTGATGCATAATGTCATACCAATAGCTTTGCCTTAAAGTCATATTCCGGGTTCAATACAAGTTAAGCTCAATCAACAGCATTTGTGGCATAATGTTGATTACCACAAAAATTCATTTTGACTTTTCCCTCCTTTTCTTTAATAAAAAGTGCAGCACTTACAATGGAAGTGAATGGGGTCAATCCTTAAACGTTAAAATTCTCACTGTTTCAAAAGTATAGCCATTAGACAGAAATAATGTGTATTAACATTATTTTAGTGTGATGAAATCGCTTAATAACCTTTTCTGTGTAAAGTTATAGCCAATTATATAATTTTGTTGCCCTGACAATGTAATGTCAACAAACCCTAAAACGACTAAATGACGATATAAAGAACGTTACAGCTCAAAGTAATACACAAGTTTTAACAGAAGAATTAATGTAAGTGCTTTTATAAAATTATAAGCTTCACATTTCTGCCTTTTAAACCTTCAAAAATTGTCCCCATTCACTTCCATTGTAAGTGCCTCACTGTAATTTCGATTTTTGCTTTTTTTAAAGAAAAGGAGGGACGAGTCAAAATTATTTGTTGTGGTAATCAACATTATGCCACAAATGTTGTCGATTGAGCTTCACTTGTATTGAACCTGAAATGTTCCTTTTAAGAAGAAGTGGCCCCTGCTAATGGAATCATTGTGGTCACGATGTTAAAAATATCTCCAGGTGCTGAGTTTTGCGATGCATGGCAACCTGCTAATGCGTTTGTTAATGAATGCGTTTCTCTCTCTGTGTGTGTGTGTGTGTGTGTGTGTGTGTGTGTGTGTTCATTGAGGGCTTATGGTTGCATTCTCCTGTTTAATTGACCTGTCTGTGCTAAGCACGAGGCAAAGAAAGATAGTACTGGCTTACTGCTCTGTTTTTGTCTTTAATGTTTTTCAGCAGACCACTCCAAGCAGGCAAAACACTTCAATAAACGTTCAGTTTTGTGTTTACCAGTGAGGATAAGGTGGGATCAGTCATAAGGGAACTGCCGAACATGGTAACCTGTTTTTTATGAATGCCATAAATATAGGTCTGTCTCATTCCAGCAAGGAGCATTTTTCATATCGTTCTGCTTTTTTACTGCTAGAGAGATCATTAATATTTTAACTGTGCAATTGTCACTGATCACATGGTTTTTAATATTTTAAATAAGTTTGTAGTGCACATGGGCAGTAAGCTGTAAATCCTGTTGTCATGTAATTTTATATTCTGTCAGTTGGATCATGTCCTTTGCCTGTCAGGCTCAAAGGCATGTTGTAAATACTGATAGTAATTGCGGAGGGAGCAGCACACAGACAATCTTGTAATTTTGGAGATCAGTGGACTGAGGTCCAAGTGGACAGATTTCTCAGCTGAGGAACGAGCAATCACAGCTTGTGAGTCACCAGATGACAAATTACAGTGTAAGTGATAGAGAGGAACCCAAGTGCAGTAGTGGAGAAGATGGAGATAAGGAGAACTTTTGGGCTGTGTGTTTATCTGAACTGAAATGCGTTGATTTGTGCGCTTTGTAACACATTTTTGGTGCCTTGCAATATTTGTGATTTTTGTACCTTATACCTAAAACAACTGAGATTACTGAAGAAAAAAAATGCCTCTTGTTAAAGCCAAATGAAACAAAATATACTCTCAAACAATTTTCATAATGTTGTTAGTTTAAGAACAACTCTTGCTCTTTGTTATTGACTCTGCCTGTTTGGCTTATATAACATCTTTTATTTGGTTAGCCTGATTGAGCTTGCCACTCATAACTTGCATTTCCAGCCCTTGTGTGTTTGTGGTGTGTGTGCGCTCATTTGCACAGCTGTTTTCCACTGCACATCAGTTTGAGAAATATGCATGTACTGTGTGTCTTCTCTTTCCCCACCTATTGAAAGAGCGTGAGTTAAACACCCATCTGTTAAACCAGGCCACACACACACACTCTTTTGCAATTCTCAACATCTTTAGTTACACAAGGGCTATAAAGCCTTCCTGCTCTCTCTTTCTCTCTCTGTCATGCTTGCCCTTTCTATCACTTCAAACAGACAAAATCTCCCTTTTCCCTCACTCAAAGCAGGCTAAAGCAAGTAACTGTGGCCTGACTCATAAATTCCCATTGTGTGAGGGTAAACTTCTGCAGGTCTGGAGAGATGAGCTGAGAAAGAGACTCTGATAAGCCTGTTAGATGAGAATGAGTAGCCTGATTTCAGAGGCCAACTGGGTAATATGCCTTTACTGGACAGGCCCGGGTTGGCTTACAGGGCCTCAATAGTTTGTACTAGGGGTGCAACGGTTCCAAATTCTCACGGATTGGTTTGTATCACGGTTTTAGGGTCATGGTTTCGGTATGGTCCGGTATTTGTAATGTACAGAAAAAAAAATATATATATTACTTCCAAATCCAAAGTAAGAGTACTCTGTTTGGTAACAAACACTTCAACAGGTTTGCCCTAACAGGTTTACAGTAACCATAGTTTAACTATGGTATTTGTAGTAAAAACATAATAAACACAAAATCAAAATGGTTATTGTCATGTTTACAATATATAGTATAATCATGGTTACTATATGGAAACTGCAGTATTACTGTTGTAAAATCATGGTTAATTGTATCAAAACCATGATTTCTGCAAAGAAAACCATGGTGACAGCAGTCATGGTTACCATGGTAAAACCATGATTAATTTTTGCTGGGTCTTTAACTAAAAAAACCTTTTCTCTAATTAATAAATCAAAATTTTAACATAATACCTGCACTATTACGCTACATGCATTGACATAAAATGCATTTCAAACTCTACTGCACATATATTCAATATTCGGAAGCTGTACATCACTATAGAAGGAACTTTGCTATTAAAATTGATACGAGGGATGTTGTGACACAACTCAAGTGTTTTAATCATACATGGAAATCACACATCTTCGTCAGTGGAGTAGGGAAACATATCATTGGCAATGAACACCCCAATCGCTTTAGTTATTGCTTTATGTCTGTCCGAATCAGCACTGAGTGCTTGCTTAAAAACGAATGGGTGTGTGAGCAGTTTCGGCTCATCTGCAGCTCGGCTCGATCTTTTCCCGGTGATTTCGGTGTAAATGATCGTGTCGATGTATTACCAGTATACGGCACTCGTGTCGAGCGACGTCTGCAAACAGTGACTGTTTTGTAAACGTCTTTTGTCCATCGCTGTTGTAATTGACAGCAAAAAGAAAATGTTCCCAGAAAGGAGAAACGCAGGGGGCTTCTCTATCAGTGGCTCGTTTTCTCCATTTGCCATTTGCAATTACTCGCAACGCTTGCAGAACAGTGATGTCATCAAGTTGACCCACGTGAAACACAGGTGGAGCGTATCCATCTACAGATCCATTCAGGTGCATTAGCGAAGGTTGTAACTCTGTGTGGCTATTTGACACTTTATTTTCTTCACAAAATCTTGTGCTACTGTTGCGTCAATAAAATTGAGGTGAACCGCGGTGCCAATGCTTCCTGAATCGTGGGTGGCGAACCATACGGTTAGTTTTTTTATCCGGAACCATTACACCCCTAGTTTGTACGTCTGCTGGTTTTCTGTTTTGTTTACCATCGGACTCTGTTTGTTCTCCCGCTAGTTGTATCTACCTGTATTTACGCTCTGATACGGGATGGGTATGTGTGTGAAAGAGATTTGTAAGGGGGTTTATAAGCTTTTGTGTATGTGTTTTCCTGCCTGTACCTTTGTGTGTACTAACGATGTATCGAGCTACACTGTGAGCTTGGGTTAGAAAGATTTTAAGACTCAGCCTTGAAGCTAAGTGAATGTCAAAGTGGAGTAGGAAATGAAAAACGTTAAAGGAACTGGCTTTATGCAGTCATCTAAAATCTAAGACCTCTAATTTCCAAAGGACTAATTAATACATGGAAAAATGGCATAGCCTAAGTGCTTTCAGTTCAGTACTAAAATTTGGCAGTCATGCCAAAAACAGGATTTGGAGGAAATGCAGTGATTTATTGGTGATTTACACACACTTGAGCTGAAAGCTGTGTTTTACATACTGCATCTATGGTTGACATTACCAGTTTATAGGGATGTCATAAAATCTCGATATATCGATTATTGATCAGAAAAATAATTTTATCGTTACATATTTGAAGCATCGATATATTAACATCAGCCGACATTTAAATTAGAATACTAAGTTGTGTTCTTTCAATTCGCTGCCAGTTGCATTCTATTCAATGTAGTCTGACGTGATAGCTTTGGGAGACCACAAGGGGGTGACTTGACCTTTACTGAAGCTGGTCGTGGCATGGACAAGGGACAGATATCACACACATATTACGAACTGATGGCAGTCCAAAGTTCTGAAGGTTTTTGAACTAATTAAAGAGACGTTGATGAGTTTGCAGGTTAGTGTATGAAACTGGTGTAACAGCGCAAACAGAACGATTCAAATGATTATGCAATTTCTCTGTATGTAGCCTTGAAGAGGTTTCATTCAAGCTGTCAAACCAAAAAAACGACATACTTGTGACTGAAAATACATTGTGTAGGCTCTATGAAAGATACTTATACACAATATATCATCCAGTGATGGATAGAGTAAATAATCGTTGTCCTTTGATAATGATTTGGGTCAAATTTAATGGAAAACTATGCGATTTGAGCTCCGTGGCGCTGCAGAATTTTTAACAGCCTCCACAGACGGTGAGTCCGCGGTGTGTGCGTTATGTACCATCACAGAAAATAATTGTTTTGAATTTTAGAACACGCCATGTCATCCGTCATAAGCGTCCGGTACACGACCCACTTTAACTAACCCTGCCGCCCATTCTTTACCAAAGTTGTGTTGAGAAATATGTTTGAAAAGACGAGCAACCCTATTTATATCTGAAAAAAATCCTGATATATATATATATCGATAATCTTCCGATTATATAGACGTGGAAATGGCATTGATGCCAAGCCTACAGGTTTACAGGTTTATGGTGTAATTCATAGATCTAAAAAGTGGTAAACCATCTTAAAATATATGTTTGCATTGTTAATCAAACAGCTCATTTACTCAAAAAAATATTTTAGCCTGTTTTTAAGATTCATACATTTGAATTTCATAAAAAAAAAAAAAAAAAATTCCATCAAATTGAAATGTGTAATGTTTAACAAAATTTAATTAATAAAACTTAAAATATGTATTTTTTATTTTATTTATTTGTGTTAAAGATGAATAAATAAAGATTTTATTTAGTGTTAGTAATGTATGCTGGAATACTATTTCTGTCAGTTCTCTAACAGGAGCAAAAAAGTAAATGTATACACACATTTGTAATAACTCCATAAATGCAGACACTTGTGCACAGTACAGGGGTTCACTGTAGATAAACAGATTTTATCAGAGAAGTGAGTTATGTGGTGTAACTGTTATAGGTTTTGAACAGACAATTATTTAGACACCTTTGTGGGAAAGCATTTTTTTTTTTTTTTTTTTTTCAGCCAGGAAGAACAGATTTTTTGTTTAAGGGGATGAGAAAATCAAGAGGTGTGACACTGTTCAAACAAAAATGCAACGTAATGTTTTTTATTATTAATATTATTGGTATAAAAGCATTGTTGCCATGCAGGAGTTGGTATTCTGCTCCAATGATTAGCTACTAGAAATTCACTATTCACCTGCATGAAACATGCCATTATTTTAATGTAATGCATATAATAAGGCAATGTTTTGAATGTCACTCCACATATTAAGTCAGTCATTACAGACAGGTAGTAGTAAATAGTTAAAACATTTCTTATTCAGTGATCCACATGACTCTGCTAACATGTATTTTACATATACATCATCGCTCAGCAATTCTCGATTTAATCTCTTCCTTTTCTTGATTAACACTTGAGATTGAGGTTTTGACAGTAACAGAGTATGAGTTAAAGAGTAATAAGAGTATGTGACTTGTTTTTGACTGTACACAAATTTTAAAATGATTCAAACTTTATTTGAATTATAATTTGGTTTGCAAAGAATCAGTTATCAAGGAAATTGGGGAGTTGTAATGTATTCTCTGTGAAAATGAAATCAACACTACATTAATTAATACAGTAAATCAAAGGCTTGCTTACAGTGAACCAGTAATTGGAAATGAGTATGTGATATTTTTCCTTGTCCTTTTCTTTTTCATTTTTATACAGTAAATGGTAACCTTTAGGGGTTAGCTTAGTAAAATGTGCCAAACATGAAATAAAAATGACAAACATTTACAAATCATCTACTTTTTTGAGTAGCCAAGAGTAGCCAATAAAACGATTGATTTTTATGGTTCTTTTTCTCTAGAATAAAATGTTTAGAACATTTTGTTTAAATGTCAACTGCTCAAATGTGCTATTGTGTGCATTTACACCAGCAGTCACAACAAACAAACAAAAAAGTATGAAAGGCACCGGTTTGTCCACCTTTTTGTGTAGAAACAGAGTTGCAAGAGAGAGAAATGTATGCATGCATGTGACTGAGCGATATGGCTTGTAATGTCGCCTAATTTGCAGCAGGGATTAGGTCTGTATTTTAGGAAGGTGTTTCATGTTGTAGAACAGGAACGTGTTTTTCCCTATGTCTGTGCGTCTGTCTGTAGGACGTTAAGGTTGAGCGGCAGGGTAGCAGTCATCTGCTCTTATCTGTTTACGGCTCTAGATAAGACCTCTGGAACGGGATATGTGACCCTCCCTTCTGTCTCTACCCTACTGCATAATGAGGGTTTGCTTGGCAAATTGCATATCTGTCCAGTGTAATCTGAAAAGATGCCATTAGCATGGCAGCATTCTCTTCTCCTGCTCGGGTGCCAGGGAAGCCTAATGTGTGGTGCCACTTTTGAGGTCATGCAACACTGAGCTGTAGTGGTAAGAGGAGAAAGTGTAAAAGGGCAGAATCCTTTGACGGGGCAGTTGGTTTTGAACTCGGAGATGTTGCAGTGACTGAAATGTGAGTTTTAAAGTGGTGGTATTTGTTTTTATCCTGGATAAGAAGGAAACCTTTTACTTTTTACCTGACATGTACAAATTGTATATATGTCAGACATACGTCTTTGACTGCTGCATTGCGTCTTGTTCCAGCGTCTTGCCTATTCATTATTGTAGGCTGTTAACATAATGTAATCTGTTACAAAAAGTACAAAAGATGGCATAATCAAAATATAATGCATCATATTTTGTCATTCTGTGAAGATTCACTGGCCAACTCAATTAAAGAATGCTTACAACTTGTGTTTTTACAACTGTTTTTGTCGTGGCTGGCTGAACCGTATATTTTCAACCTGAGGTTTGCTTTACCAGAGACTCCATAACCATCGTGTTTTTAATATGCTGTGTTGTGGGAAATAGTTTTGAAGACCCTGCATTTTGTTTCAGTCAGCTGCGCTCTGTCTAGCTGTTTGAAAGAAGAACTCACCTGATGTGTATGCACTTCTCCAGCGCTGTCTGTGCACTGTCACATGCCTGGTGCATGTGCGCTCCTGTGAAGAAAGTCACGGTGCTCTGTGTTTTTGTTGCTGTGATTCATGATGCGTTCCATTCAACTCGGAGAGTCAGAATTTCCACCTTTCAGCTGGGAATTGTGCAATGGAACGACACTTTCGGTCAGACTTTTAACTCGTGCGGAAATCTTCAGCTCTTATTTCGCCGAGATGCAGGTGTGTGACGTCACGCAAACATGTCGGTACCTGGGGAGATTTGCAGAGTCAATGAGAAACATTTACTTTTATTTAATAATATACATTTATGAGTCAGAATTCCTACATTAAATGATAATAAAACATGTTTAGCTAATGTTTGCAGAGACAAGTGTTCAAAACGCTGCGAATTACACTCTCTTTTGATTATCGTAAACCTGTAGAACAACCACTAGCATTGCAGCATCGTTTATCAGTTTGGTTGCTATGAAGTCTCTGTTGACAATCAAGGTACCACTGAAATCACAATATAATCAATCTCAGAATGAAAAATAAGGCCCCTCTTTGACGCTTTTGTGTTTAGTTGTCAGGTAATTCAAATTTAATCAAAAGTCACGTCAGGCATGATCATTAGCGGTCATCGTTTTCATGATCGATCATTGCTGTCATGTCCAAGTACTCGAATACTCGTGCTCATCCCTAGCATTTAAACATTTTTTTTTTTTTATCTTAGTTAACCTTTTAATGTTTTATATGCCAAATAATCTCAGTGGTACAATACTAACAAATTACTAAAACGTTTAAATAGACTAATTTTGCTATGCTTAAATGAAAGCACTTCACCTTGCTTACACTGTCTCACATGGAGATGGATTCTTCATCTTGTGGAGAAGAATGTTGAATGCTACAAATTTACAAAAATTGTTCTCAGGCTTTTGAATATTTTTTTGATGGTCATTTTGACAAGCTTGTTCAGCATCATTCAAACAAAATCTCCTTTGCCAATCATGTAGGTTTGCGTGTACGCAAATAGCCCGATTCCATTATTGGAGTGACTGACACATTGACGCATAATATGTCCATTAATTAAAAAAGTCACACCTAATATTCACTAGTTTTGGATAGCCTTACTGTAATAACAAGATCTATATTCTGTTTTTGTTTTTTTGTTTTTGTTTTTTTTCCATGTTGTTGTCACATATTCCCTGTTTTTTGTCTTGACTTTTATGTTGAAATTCTGGTTTAGTTCCCTGTTCCTGTTTCCTGTTAGTTTTGTAGTCCTTTGTAGTTTCTTTTCATGATTGGTTTCCCCGATTGTTTCCCCAGGTGTTCCTCGTTCCCTTGTTTTCCCTTGTGTATTTAAGCCCTTGTTTTCCCCGGTTTTTTTTTTTTTTTTTCAGTCTTCATCTGTATTATGCTGTGCCTTTGTGTTTTGTTTCATTATGTTCTGAGTTACCTGGTTTACTTTTGTTTTATTTAAAAAGGCTCCATTTAGATCCTCATTCCTCTCCTGTCTTGTCACAGTTGTCAGTTCTGTCCACATTTTCTACAGCTGGGAAATCATGGGGCCCTATTTATAGAGATGTAAAAAGATCAGAATATAGCAAGCTTGTTAATTTGATAAAACTGACTTATTGCATTGTTTCTGTACAAGGCCTCATTTGGGCATGTTTTCACATGGCAGAATGGAGGGGGACACATGGACTTGTTTGTGTATCTGTTTTGGGTGTCAGTGTTTCATGAGGGTTTTCTCTTTCATCTCATGCCCTGCAATATTTTGTGTATGTTGTTGTGACCCATATTGTAATAAGTTGTAATGTATCCACACTAACTGGCATGCTTAAGACCCAGTTTAAATGGCAAAATGGAAGCTAACCAATGTAATTCCTTTGGGAACAGAGTACAGTGTGGTAAACACAAGAAGGTTGATGTCAGATTACATGGAGCAGGTGTAGTCAGCTGACAGTGGATAGAGAGAGATGGGGGTGAATGATTGGCATGTCTGTTAAAATTTTGCATGCCATGCCTGTGCTCCCCCACTCGTAAAAGCTGTTTGATGAATGTTCTTTGCCAAAGGCGAGCACTTAACTGTCAGCCCTTGCCATTGGTTGGCTCTTTATCAGAGTCCATCCCCACTGGCTGTTAACTCTTGGTCAAACCTGAGGCTGTCACACCAGTCATGCCGGCAAGATATTCAGCATTCCAAGGTAAAATGTAGGGGTTTGGAAGATAGTATTTTAGATATATCCTGTACCTTTTTTCTTTTACATTTCTTTTTGCTTTGTATCATTTCAGCCTCTTGACCACTTTCAGATAAGAGTGAAAATTTCGGGCATTTTAAAAGTAAGCTTTAATCCCCTTCCAGGGTACAGAATTAATCCATTAAGGAGCAATACTTGCCCCGTTGATTTGATTTTCATGGGCATTTTTTACCTTAATGAGGGCATATTTTGTCTAACCATATGAACATATATTGTGTGTCATTCTTTTAATTAATTAGCATACATTTTTAATCTGAATAATTCGATTTAGAATGGAATAAGCCTACCTTTTACCCATAAAATTAAATCAATTAAAAAATGTCATGCAATAATATGAATAACTAGGCCTAAAATTGCTTATTAACAACTATATCAGATTTATACATAAAATACAGAGGAATTCATAATGGGATAATTTTTCACCCTTACATTTTGAATTTGGGGGCATTTTTGTCTTTTCATCTTGTCCCGTGCCTCACCTTAATTTCTGCCCCTGCCCCCTTCCCTTTGTTATTTTGTCTTTTCCACACATCTGTTGGCACTGAGCATTTTAAAAACACATTTGAGGATTAGCCCTGTGTGTTTTCTCTCAATATCTGTCACGATCTCTCTGTTTTACTTCAGCCTAGTTTTTGTGAGCACTGTTCTGACTAAACACTTTTTGTATAGCTGTTTTTGGTTCTGGGCAAAGGTGAAGGTAAAAGTCAAAAGAGTATTGACCTGGATATCCTGTAAAATGCTTTAATTGTGCAAAAGCACAAGAGTCCCACCATTATGTGAGTGTGTTTGTGTGTGAGTGTTTGTTTAGCGTCTATGTGTGTAAATTTCAGAGTGTGTGTGTTATTTCAGCGCGAGGGATCCAGAGTGGAGAATAGTGGCCCTTTATGTGGCCACTGAATCAGTGCTCCTGTTAAGACCCATTGTTGAGAAAGCATTCAACATTCAGCAATCTCTGCACAGGGTGAAATGGCCAGATTACATTATTCCTGTGGTTGAAAGAGAGAAGCAGAAGGAATAGGTTTGAGCAGAATGTTTATTTTATATTTAGTGAAAGTGGGAGAGGGCTGAAGAACAGGGCTTGTGAAGGGTAAGTTTTGACCTTCACTGTACCTGTGTGAAAGAGTCATACTGAATGGACGTTTGTGTTTTAAATTCATTCTGAGAGTGGCTTCTGCTACGGTAGATTAACCTCAGCACCTTTGTTCATTTGAGATGGTTTCATATCTCTCTTGCGTTTTTGTAAGATTGGATGAGTGGATGTGCAGGATGTTATTTTGTGTAGGATATCTAGAGATGGGCTATATTGAAAATTTGTGCCGATTAAAAAAGTCATCAGGCGACTTGCAAGTATGAGAGTGTTCAGACATAGATGTTTTAACAGCGATTCTTATTTAAACTTCAGTTGCAAAAACTGCGTTAGAGTTGGTAAGTTAGATTAATTTAGCTGAATCAGTTCAAACTGTCTGTTTTTAAAACTCAAATCCTATGATTTTTTTGCATCATCACTCAAAAATATTAATGGAATTAATGCATGGCATTTTTCAAGTATTAAAATGTGTTATAAAATACATGATGGTAAATATAGCTGTTTGAACTATATATTATGTTGGTTGGTGCATATACTGTAAATAAAAATGATTTAACAGTTAATTTAGTGAAAAACAGTGTAGAAAACATACCTTTATTATTTTAAACTAGATTTGTTTTCCCTGTATTTTTTATTAAACGTTTTGTATCTACTTGGCTACAATGATGATTGATTGAAAAATTCACCCTTTTAAAGGAATATTCTGGGTTCAATACAAGTTAAGCTCAATCGACACCATTTGTGGCATAATATTGATTACCAAAAAAAAATTAATTACTTAAAGTACAAATTAGGGTTGCAGCAGTATACCAGTGGCGGTTTCACAGTATGAAAATTGACGGTTATCATACCATGTACATTTGCTTATCTACAGTATTGAGAAAAAAATCAAATGCAACCGGAAGGAGAATCTCACCTGCGCATCTCCTTTCCTCCTCGACTGCCTGTCAGACTCGTCAACTTGCGCCACACACACACATGCAGCGGAGAAAATGTCAGAGAGAGGCGAGAGGGTCTGACATAAGTGAGTGTGTGTGAGTTAAAGCAGTGTTTCCCAATTGGTGGGTCGCAGGTCAATTCGGACTGGGTCGTGGACAGCAGGGAAAGAACAATGCCATGGTTCTCCCATTGAAGATATTTTGGCGGCCGCCCAAGTGATAGCCTATTTAGGACTGCCGAGGCAGATTTAATGATAATCTCACAATCTGCTAAAGGCTTCTCATCTGCACTTTCGCACAAGTGTAACGGAACCAGCTCATGATCATGATCTGCACTGCTCTCTGGCGTGCACATGCAACAACCGGGCTTCCCTCAATAACCTCAAAACTGATGTGACCAATTTCAGTTCTAGTGAGACTTTTCTAGTTTAAAGCGTTATGGAGGAAGTCGTCAAACCTCTCAAACAGTAGGCAGTCCTGACATGCCAAACAGCACTGAGGAGGAAAAGAACAACACTCTGCTATGCGCTAAAAAAAAATTAATTACACATCATCACCTTTACAAAATTATTTCATGATTTTACATGAGTAAAAGTAACTGTTATATTTTGACAAAATGTTATAGTTTCATATGAAATCATCTAAAGGTAGAATCTATTAGACCTCATTTTATATCAACAGTGGCAGTTGTAGTTAAAGTTTCAAGATGTGTTTCAGCTAGTATTTATTTTTTCATAAATACTATAATTTATTATTATTACTATTATTTAAGACTAGCTACACTGACCTAACCATGGTAATGAGGAGCCTTTCCTCCTGTGTAATATGTATGTTCTGTTTGAATTATGTTTGAAATTAGGAAACAAACAGGATAATAATGGGCTCATATAAGTAAATATGCTCTTCAATTTTTAAAAGGGGGGAGAAAACTTCTTGTCGCTTTTGTTGTTGAGGTCAACAACAAAAATAATGTCACTTGATGCATGTACATGTACTTAAACCATGAACAAAACTATGCAACATAAAAGGAAATGCGACCCAGGATACATTAAATACAGGTTACGTTTTTACTATGGTGGGTCGCCACTTGATTTCCAATGTAAAATCTGGTCCTGAAGCAAAACCAGTTACCACTGAGTTAAAGGTACAGACAGGAGCAGTCTGGCTGCGCTGTCGCGCACCTACTGTATATGTTAATTATTAATAATCATAGGACATTATTTTAAAAGCTCGCACAGCTGATGTTATTTTTCATTTAGAAGTTAATTTAACATGCTATGCTAACATGTAAACTAACATGCTTTAGTTATATAACATGTTATAGTTACATGCTATTTTTTTATCATGTTTATAATTCGGTTTATTATAATTCTGTTAGCTTTCTTATTTATTCTATTATTTTTTTTATTTATTATTTTACACATACTTCCATAGAAAAAAATGGTTTCAAGTTTCAATTATAATAAAGTGTTTGTTCAACCAAAAAAAAAAAATTCTGTTTTCACTCCTTTAAGGGTCATTGTAACTGATAATAATAATTGTGTAATACCGTATACTGTGAAACCATGAAATTTTCTGAGGCGGTTATCGTACCGTGAAAATCTTATACCGTTGCAACCCTAGTACGAATCCGGGTTCCATGGCACTTACAATGGAAGTGAATGGGACCAATCCGTAAATGTTTAAATACTCACTATTTCAAAAGTATAGCCATTAGACAAACTATATGCGTGTTTTTATGATTTTAGTGTGATAAAAATCGCTTGCTAACCTTTTCTGTGTAAAGTTATAGCCAATTTTACAACTTCATTGTTATGACGATGTAATGTCAACAAAACCTAAAACGACTGTAAAAACAAATATTTAAACAACTTTACAGCTCAAATAATACATGCTTTTTAACAGAGAAATTAATTTAAGTGCTTTTATAAAATTATAAGCTTCACATTTCTGCATTTAAATCCTCCAAAAATTGGCCCCATTCCCTTTCATAGTAAGTGCCTCACTATAACTTCGATTTTTGCTTCTTTTTTTTTTTAAAGAAAAGATTTTAAAGATAAAGATTTTTTGTGGTAATCAACATTATGCCACAAATGATGTTGAGGTTAACTTGTATTAGACCCAGAATTGTCCTTTAAACCATTTCACATAAATATCGAGATATATAGTTAAACTTGTAAAAAGGTTGAAATATGCTGATAAATATTTTTTTTGGCTGTATTGTCCAGCCCCAATGACTACCAAGCTTGATGTTATTTTGTTGCTGTCAAAGTCATAATTAAGGGTTATTACTTCGACCACTGGCTGGGGTATATTGATCTGATAATCTTGACTGCAATTCCTGAAATTTAACACAATGAAGTGATCTTATCGGCATCTAAACAGTTCATGCAGGTCTGCGCTTTCAGAGTCTTTTTAATTAAGTCTCTTTGCCTGGAATTCAGCTCACCTGCATTTTCTTCTTTTCATTTCCCATGAACCTTTTGGGGCTTCCAAACCCTCAAAAACTACATTCCCTTTAAAAAGCACAACCGTTATGACAACTGTCAGGCCAAACAGAGACTGTTTGCCAGAATAAGGTTTTATTAAATAGAAGCATCAGGCTAACTAATGTCTCTGTTTACTTGCCTGTCTCACTTTCTCGGCTACCTAATCCAGGAATGTGTCTCCACTCTCCATGCTGGGTGAGCTCAGCTGGACAGATCACATTGCTCTGTAATGACAGATCAATGTTGAGTGTTGAAGTGGACAGCCACGTGGGTAGTGAGGGTGGGGTTACGGTTATGCAGGACTTTGGCTGTGTCAAATGTTGGTGACTGTTTGTTCGGGATCAGTGGTGATGTTTTGCTGAGTTCAACATGGATCTACTCTAAAACAAAATGTGTAGCCAGAGGGAAGGGCAAAATAAATTGGAATAACTGTTCCTTTTAATTTTGTTTCAAGTGTAAACAAAACAGTTTGTATATTGGATTTACTCGGCAAGAAGCTTTTTGTTGCAAGTTATTGGTTACAAAATTAACATTGTTAATTTAACATTGTAAAATTAATAATTAACAGTGAATGTGTATTCCAGTGAACAGTTGTGAAGGCTGACTGGCTTTAAAAAGTCCTTGTGTGGTGCATTTGGCAAACTTTATGCTAAGCTCAAAAGGATTAGCCTGTAGGAGTGTAAAAATGCATCAAACTGACAATAAAAATTCAATGCACCTAGGACAGAATTTAACAATTGATTTGCAGTTGCTTTTTTTAAAACCCAGTACTACTATTATAATAACCCTTCTTTACCTAATTTTCACAAATAATTGAATGAATCCTAACTAGAGCTGCCGAAATTAACGTGTTAGCGCATTCAATTAATTAAATGTATTTATTTATTCATCTCCATGAGAGTGCTGAACACTGGTGATGAAGAAAGACCTCTTAACCGTAATTTTTTTGTACCAAAAAAAAAAAAGCATAGACAGGACTTGTGATAAGCTGCATTTGCATGACCTGCTGGAGTGAAGTATCAGCATTTCCCCAGCGTTGCATTCCAGACAATTCGGATGAAGTATCATTACGTGGATAGTGCCAGCACTAAAAGTAAAAACAAGATGTTCTCTGCGAGTGCTTTTCATGTAGAGTTCGAAGTGGCAAATCATGTAAATGCAGCTTCAGGATTGCTGTAGCAAAGTGGATAGCAAATATTAATATTGTGGAAGATGAGGGTATAGATTTAATACCCATTACAATGAAAAAGCAAACTACGGGGACTAGTTCTTTCAATTAGTCAACCTCCCACTTAGATTTTGGGAAGCGTTTAATGTTACATGAATTGGTGTTTATTTTAGTGTATTTTCATCTTTATACTGTGAAATACTTTGGAAAATGTTAATAAAACATTATTTTTAAGAAAGAACTAAATGCATTTTGACAGTAAAAGAAATGTATATAGAGTCAAATTTCAGCACTTTCTAAATCTGCGATTAATCGCGATTAACTATGAAAAATCATGCGATTAAACACGATCAAATATTGTAATCGACTGACAGCACTTATCCTAACAAAACAATTGGATTGAATTGTGATGAAATATCAGATTCATTGATGTATTGCCTCTTTCAGTAAAGAATTGTAATCTAACTGAAATGTTGTCAATATTTTATTCCTTCTTAGAAATAAAACTGATCAACATCATCCTATGTTTAAAAAAAACCTATATTTTTTGTTTTGACCCAAGTTTAGACATGAGTTGCTTTTTCACCATCTGGTTAAATGGTTACTTTGCTGTTTCATATTTATTTGGGCTTGTTGACACAGTTGCGGATTCTCTCTCAGTTGCGGCACTGCAAAATCAGGATTAGAATGTACTGACTGAGCAATTTACCAATCGTGAATTGTCATGTTACTGAAGCCGTTCCACCAGTACCGGTTCTCTGTCCTGAGTACGGTTAGCTAACTGCTGAGAAATTCGGGCCAGGAATGGTGTGTAATTGCACTGAAGAGTGTTCAGTTTGAAATTCTAATGGAACTGTTACTCAGTGTGCTCAGAACTGATCGGGCCGATGGTGGAAAAGCACCTTTTGATGTCCCCTGCAGAAATGTTTTTTGGAGATTCTGAAGAGTCTCGACATCTGGGGTTCTCATAGCATATTACGAAATGCAGTTTCAGGGCCACTTTTTTCACAAGCAGTTTTCCCAAAATGTTTGTGAGCAGTCAAGCCAATAAATCAGGTATATTTCTTGGAGCAGCCGTGACGTGAGACACGCTGTTGCCTTCATGCCTCGCTAATTTATTTGAGCAGCTCAATGCACCTATTAATCTCACATAGGATCAGACACAGGCCTGGCACTGTGGACGATTAGCTCCTGTGTGTGAGAGAGAAAGAGAGAGCTATTTGCAGAAGCAGGTGCAGAGAGGTGTGCTGACAGACATGAGGGCAGCTTAATATCTTGTCAAAAGACAAAGGTGCCTTCTAGGCTGCTGGCGACTTGCTGGAAATAGTTACAAAAAACAAGAAGATCTGTTGAGATTTATAACTCTAGTATGCTATTAAACAAATAGCTGACCCAAAAATTCTTAGTCAGAATATTAGCCTAACACATAGTGTGTTAGTCCACACAATGAGAGTGAATGGTGACTGAGACATTCTGCCTTACATCTCCTTTTGTGTTCCACTCAAGAAAGGAAGTCATATGAGTTAAGGACAACGTGAGTGAGTAAATGATTTTTCATTTTCATTTTTGTTTGAACTATCCCTTTAATAAGTGTACAAGGAATACAAAAGCTACACAAGCATGCATGCACACACACACACACACACACACACAAAGATCTTGCCTGAGAGGTGTTAGGAAGTGTAGTGGTTGGGTGAATGAGTGTATGAGTAGCTCCGGGGGCAAGTACAGAGCTTTTGTCAGGCATCTCTCTGCGATCAATAGTGGTTATACCTTCAGCCATTTCCCTCTTTTGTGGCACAGACCGGAACGCCGGGGTGCTTGATGCAACTGTCCATTACCAGAAGCTCTTTTGTGTTATTTGTGTTTATACTAGCGTGTTTGTTTTGTGCTTGTGTGTCTACGAAAGCTTCTTTGAAGTAGCTTGTAGTATTTCATGTCATCTCGGAGCACAAAACATGAAGAAAAGGCATCCATGTGACCTAGATTCTGAAATGCAGCATAGCCTGGTTGGCTTTAAGACCTACACAGGCAGCATTACAGAGCATGATTGAAGAGGATGAGAGAGAGCTGAGTGTGTGTGTGAGAGAGAATATGTGCATCTGCATTCACTCACGGTTGGGCCATTCGTCTTCCTGTAGCTGATGTCCCAGGGTCTCGTTGCATGCTGACT
Source organism: Myxocyprinus asiaticus (assembly GCF_019703515.2). Classification (NCBI taxonomy): domain Eukaryota; kingdom Metazoa; phylum Chordata; class Actinopteri; order Cypriniformes; family Catostomidae; genus Myxocyprinus; species Myxocyprinus asiaticus. The sequence continues at coordinate 37,075,921 of NC_059346.1, read as the reverse complement.
GGCCCTCTGTGGCGGCTTCCTGTAATTAATAGGGGCTCCTGCCTGCAGTCATCTCAGAGCAGGTGTTTCTGTGAAGTGGAGAAGCGTTATCTTCCTGACCCGACAAATATTCGTTTTCCCATATCAATGAATGCGCTCAGCCTCCAGCCACAAATCATCCTCAGTTTAGTGACAACAGATGTGGAAAACGCTTATTAGTGGTGCATGCTATGTGGTGCCATATAGGTACCAGAATATCATAGAGACTTGGGGTGGGCTCTTTTTGACTTGGCTACTAAGAAACTAGTTAGCAACTATACGGAACACCTAAGCAACTGTATAGAAACACTCTGAAAACAACAATTTCACCCTTGCTTCTCGGCGCTGACTTGCATGGGCAGGCACCATGATGGTTTTTTCAAAAAATTTAAAAGTCTAGTTTTTAGTTTATTTGTTTAAAAAGTGTATTGTTTAGTAGCATAAACAGATTTTAATTTTGTGGTTACAGACTTTTTCCATCATTTACAGTTTTTTTTAACACTGACACAGTATAATGTAAAATGCTGTTTGTTATTTAGACAGATAACAGATTTTAAACCTCATCAGATTGGCTCAAATATTATTTAGGTGACGTAATGTTACAAGTTAACGCAAATATCTATTATATCTATCAAATCTCCATGAGTCCAATGTATTATTTGTAATTTACTGTTTTAATTCTGTAATTTACTACAATGCAGATATAGATCAGTTTCTGTGATATGCCTGCTTTGATGCGTGTTAAAGTTTGCATTGTACTTTCCTAAAATTAGACTGACAGAAATTTGACAACTCAGTCCATTAGAGTGGCAGACTCTTCAAATTTGTGTACAAAAGAACTTTAGTTAGAAATTTAGAACTTTAGTTGTAGTTTTACTTAAATATCTTGCTTCCCATTGTATTCCACCTTGGTAGCCATTTACTTTACGAAAATGTAGAACATATCCTGTTAGAATTTTAAGAAAGTTCAGCTCACCAAACCAACATTTGGCACTGTTTTTGAAGAGAATTTTGGTTTAGTTCACTTTAGTCTCCACTAGTGATAGGCAGATATCTTGGCCAGGCCGATTAATTTTAAAATGATCAACTATGGCCGATTACAATGGCAGTTTTGTCCAACATGATCACACGAAAAGTTGGCATGTTGTTTCCGAGAGTTCCAGTACCCAAAGATTGGACACATTATACCGACTTACCGGCAATCGACATCACATCAGACATTTTTTGCATCAGCTCAAGCCTGTTTATCTTCGCTTGTGGCTCGAGAGGAAGTTTGTTGTGTCAGCAGCGTGGGAGACCTTGGGTCGGATACAAAGTTGAAACCAGGAAGTAATCACGTTTGCATAATCGGTGATGAGCACGATTTAGAGGTGGCATTTTCCCCTCTAGCATTTAATTTTTTTACTCCACTGATGGTTGGGTTTAGGTTTGGGGTTTGAGTTGTGGGATACAATTTATAAAAAATGCATTCCTCTTTATTGTTACAGCCTTGTTTAGAGGCCCCTCCATGGACATAAAAAACCGGAAAATGGAGCTCACACATGCCCATACGCCCAACAAAAGTTACCACTTTGGCCACTAGGGGCAGTGTTTTGCATTTCGGAAACCACAGACCGATTTTATCTTAAGAAAAGTCAACCCACTGTTTCCGATTTCACTGTTCAATTAGTCTGTCTTGTCAATGGATAGTGCACATTTTCTATTTTCTTTTTTTTCTTCTTTTTTCTTCTTTTTATCCCCTTTTCTCCCCAATTTGGAATGCCCAATTCCCACTACTTAGTAGGTCCTCGTGGTGGTGTGGTTACTCACCTCAATCCGGGTGGCGGAGGACAAGTCTCAGTTGCCTCCGCTTCTGAGACAGTCAATCCACGCATCTTACCACGCGCCCCATTGAGAGCGAGAACCGCTAATCGCGACCACGAGGAGGTTACCCCGTGTGACTTTACCCTCTCTAGCAACTGGGCCAATTTGGTTGCTTAGGAGACCTGACTGGAGCCACTTCAGGGATGGTAGTCAGCGTCAATACTCGCTGAGCTACCCAGGCCCCTCACATTTTCTATTTTCAAGTTTTTTACACAAATATTTACTTAATCCATTAAAAAATATGTGTTCTTTTTAAATTTGGTGTGCATCTTATTTTATATCATTAAATGGTTTTAGATAGAGTATATCAGCTCTTTAGATATTGACATCAGTCGTTAAAAAACCCATACCGATTGACCACTAGTCTTCACGGGTTTTACTGAACTATCTCTCTCTAGTGATGTGAGAGAGCTGCTTAGCTTAGCTATGCCCTCAACCGCTCCAGCCAGCACTGATCAACCGTGGCCTGCCTGAGCAAGCCACTGTAATATTCATGATCTAATTATTCAGGGAGAGGTTAGTGTGTGGAACTGTAACGTGTGATTTAACCTCTTGTCAGGGGCTATAAAAGGAAGCTGGGTTAATCTTTCTTGCAGCCATCTCTCCACCCTTGGGAACATGCTTCAATTACCTTCTTTGTGCCCTGGAGGCTGCAACAACACACACACAAATGTACTTGGGCATATGCATGCACTTCACACTCAAGGTGTTGCTGACACTTAATGTCTATTGCTTTTTACTGGAGAAATACAAATTAGGTGACAGCAGCTGCCAATCTTTTAGATACAGTCAAATGCTCTCAAAATTTGTCAGACTATTGTTCTAGAAGATATGAGATCACACAGATGAAAAACACCCTGCCAAGGACTTAGATTGCATTAACGGGATAGTTCACCCAAAAAAGGAGATCTGTTTCTCACCAACATCCATCATATCACTTTTGAAGATATGGATTTAACCACTGGAGACATATGGATTATTTTTATGTTTCCGTTATGTGATTTTTGGAGCTACAAAGGTCTGATCATCATTCACTTGCATTGTATGGACCTACAGAGCTGAGATATTCTCTAAAAATCTTAGTTTGAGTTCAGCAGAAGAAAGACATACACATCTGGGATGGCATGAGGGTGAGTAAATGATGAGAGAATTTAAATTTTTGAGTGAACTATCCCTTTAATTGCTTAGGTTGCCTTAGTTTGCATTAATTGTTTAGTTTGTATTAGTTTGCATTAACTGGCCTCTACTTGTGAATCATTTAACCACATTTTCTGTATAATAAACACAGTTGAATAAACAGTATTTTGATCTGTGAAAACAAAGACTAAAGCATTTTAGAGAATTGTGGAATGTTAAATAAATGCATAAATTAGTACAAAAGAGTTCTTTATAACACTGCTGGCGTCGGATGGTGGCACAAAAGAAGCTGTTACTAAAATTGGATCACATGTAATCACATCTAGAGTTTGTCAATGAACATTATAATGACCCAGTTGTGGGAATAGATTTTGTTGTCAGATGAGACACAGAAAGAGCTTTTAGAAAATAGCCTATTTAAAGCAATATGTGTGGTGCAAATCGAACACTGCGCACACTTCAGAACACCTTCAGTGTACCATAGTGATGGTAGCATCATATTGTGGGACTGCTTTTCATCAGCAGATAGAAGTGTAGCTGATACAATATGCTAGGGTTATTTATCGATATGTCATGATACTTCTTCCTTGCAACATTGTAGAGCCCGACCGATATGGGATTTTTGAGACCGATACGATTTTAGAGTGGGAAAATTCACCAATTACCGATATGGTGACCAATATATTAAAGCTTTGAGCTGGAATGAAAGCAGACCTTTTCTATGTGGATTGTGCACCGATTTTGCACCGATATGCCTATGCAAAGGTACTCAGAAGGCTGCTTTCTTAAACAAATATTTTTATCAAAGAATATTTGACATTATTATTATACATTGTCAACAAATTCTAGAAATGAACACTGAGAAAATAAAGAATAAATAAAAATACAATAAATAGCTTAATAAACATCAGTAATGTTTGTATAAGTCAATTGCTGACCATTTAAATAAAGAATAAAAATACAATAAATAGCTAAATAAAAATCAGTACTGTTTAGTATCAGTCAATGGCTGATCATTAAAATAAAAATAAAATAAATAGCTAAATAAACATCAGTAGTACTGTTTAGTATCAGTCAGTTGCTGACCATTTAAATAAATATTAAATAAAAATAAAATAAATAGCTAAATAAACATCAGGGGCCGGTGGCACCAGCTATACGTACGTTACGACTTAGCCTAGTTCTGGCGTAAATGGGCGCTAAGTCACAATTTACGCTCTACTAAATATTTGAGCGTTGCACCATTAAATTTATGTAGGAGATAACCCTACATATTAATTAAATATTTACGGAGGCCTTCGACCAGGAGTAACTGATGGAATAAAAAAGCAGGCTCACTTAATGACATCAATGAGCTCATGTTTTGGTTGACAGGCTTCAGTCCTTTCGACATATATGATGATGTTGGCATTTACACTCATTTACATCTACGAGAGAGAAAAAAACAACTTACTTTTAAGCGGCTCTTCAGTATGAAACCGATCTAACGGTGCCGTTTTTAGGGTGCGTCGCCCGATGTCAAGTTTCAACACATTCAAAATATATATGTATATAGGATATTAAAATGTCTATTTTTCCAGCCTGTTGTATTAGTATGCATCACCCCTCATTTATTTTAGAAACAGTTCCCATATATTATTATTTACACAGGGCAAATATACTATTTATTAAATCTACTTTTATTACGTATCCTATTTTAATGTTTGGAAAACCAGACTTCTAAATATTACATTTTATAAATGCGACTGGAATTGTCGGTTGAAGGGGGTACCAAACTGTGAATCCTAAATAAAACAGTTTGGTAAATATGTTTACTCATTAGCTTCCACTCAACTGACAAGCAATGAAAGTAGCTACGTGATTAGCTAGTTAGCTGTAAGCTCGTTGTCATGGAGAGTAACAGATGGACTTTATTTACTTTCCAGCATTGTGTCTCACCAACTAGGCAACAGTGAAGCGTGAAATCGACACTCACCACACACAATCCACCACCGCACCGTTGTCTGCTGAGCTGCAAAAAGATGCTCTGATGTTTACCTTTCAATCTGCTACATTACTGACTGCACTGACAAACTATAGCTGGCTAACAGCAAACAAATGTGATAAACAGGAGTGACATGGTTGTCAGGGACACGTTTAACATTATATTAGGTATATAAAATGATGGGGTCATTTTTTATTAACTTTCCAGTATGTATTTCACAAAGTAGTTAGCAATTTAAGGAGAAGAGATCGCTCAAATCCACACGGTTTAACTCCGCCCTGTCTGCAGAGCCACCATCAGTTTAGAGTCAGCTCTGTAAACAGTGGAGTCGGAGCGCGCTCTGCTGGACAAACTACACTATGACACCAATTCTAAAGCATTGTTTTCTGCATTATATGTTCTGAAAAAAAGTTTAAATATATCGCCGATACCGATATATCGGTGAAAGGCTAATATCGGCCGATAATATCGGTCGGGCACAACAACATTGTGTCAACATTGTATCAATATTTTTACTCATCTTTTGTGTATTGTGTGTTTGTGTATTCATATTACGTCCAACATTTCAATAATGAAGAAGCAGGTCATATAAATAAGTGCAAACTCTGTGACCGGCGTTTCTCAATGTGGTCAGAACCTCTTCTATGAGGTGCGAGAGAGATTAAAACGGAACCGGCAGATTTACTCTTTCTCTTGTGGACACGCTAGGTCTCACTCACACATTCGCCAGAGTTTCAATCAAGATCCAATTACGATGTATCACAATATATTGACTTCTGACATGTATCGCAGTACAGTACGTATCGTATCGTGAAGTGGTTGCCGATACCCAGCCCTATAAATACAGGGAAATACTGCAACAGAATCTGTTTAAGTTTGCAAAAAAAAAAACTGGACAATTATCCCAAATGCAAGGCCAAAAGTAACTACATAGTAGCTCAATAAACAGATACATTTTATGCAATGGAACAATCGAAGCCCTTATCTCAGTTTAGTTGAGATTCTTTGGCACTCTTTGAAAATTGTGGAGCACACATAATATAACCTGGTGAAAATCTTCACAGGAGAATGTTATTAATCACTGAAATAGGGCTTTATCAGAGTCAAGTGTGATTTGTCAAGACACCTATGTTCTGTAAACAGCAAAAAAGAGTCAGGGAAGTGGTGTTTTAACCGCACAGCAAACTAACCAAAATTAGCCATTCAGAAATAATCTTGGCCTATGAGTAATTTGGGTTTGCTGACATGAATTTGTAGTTTGTAGCTGGTTAAGGGTTTGAATACTTTTGCAAGGCTCTATATTTTTTACAATACAGCCAAAACTACCATTCTTCTTTATATAGTGGTTCCCTATTTTCTTAAGATTCTGAATTACACCATCATGGTTGTTTTGATGTCCGCAAGCACATATTCATCCACTTTTGTAATTAAAGAAAGGGTTTAGTTGATTGATTTTTTTTTTTAAAAAGGTTGGGGCAAGAGCCCTCACTTAAAACATGGTGGATTTTCAGAAATTATGCTTGGCTGTGAGAACCAGTGGACTGAACCCACTCAACCCTGCCTCTGTCCAACAGCCATCACCACCCAGAATCTAATCCACAGTAAAAACCCAGGCTGCTGGATTCGTTTCCTAGTTTGACGCTCCACACAGCTTATTCCATAAACTCTGAGAAACTATTCACAGTCCAAGTATATATTATTCTGATTCTGTTCGCTACCTGGTCTTTGTTTTTTTATTGGCAAACAAAAGTAATCTTCTAAAATCCAGACTATTTAATTATACCTGGCTTCCACAGAAAATTATGCAGCTGCATTTTCTCAGAACAAGTGTGCTCACACATGCAGAGTATCTCAAAATCTTCTTTTATTGGATGATTCACCAACCCACATGCCTCTGTAACCAGCACTCTCCACAATAACATACCCACACAAGCCACTGGCCTCTGCCTCCGCATAAAACTCCTCTTGATCTGATTTTGGACCTGTAGCCTGTTCCTCCCAGAGAATGATAATCATCTAGGATCAGCACTCCTGCTGAGTACGCCCAATCCAGCGGCTGTGTGATCAGAGCAAAAACTGACCCCAAATCTCTGTGTGTGTGTCTTACGAAATGCAATCTGACTGGGGGAGGAACCTGCCCACCGCTGGTGGTGCTTCTAAATCAGATATGCTGTTGTTTTTTGCATGCCTGGCTCACCAGTGTATCACATCACATATGAGTTATGGTTAGTTGCTGGGTGGGTAGGTGGGCTTATGGTTTATGAGCACCAGGAATTTTACACTTCCAGGTCAGAGTATCGTATTGACATGGGTCATAACCCTCAGAGAATGGAGAAGTTATAAGATGTTTGATGGATTGTGAGTTAAAGCTGAAGGGTAATTTCTATGCCAGTAGCAGCACCAAATGGAATTGGGTGTTTCTTCAACTTCAGGCATTTTCAGCCCTGTTAATTTCTAGCAAGTACAATCTCGTTAAAACATTTTTAGTCTCTCACTAGTTTAGTTAATTTGTCCAAAGTCCAACACTCTATCAGACGAGCTACCGCGGAAGTTAATCACACTTGAATAAGTGTGTAAATGTAGGTGTGCCTGTAATAGAAACATTAAAATGTTAAAATGTTTTTCAAATGATGCGTTAGAGTAAAAGTGTTTCGATATCATAACATAGCAGCGTGCGAGTAACAGAGAGAAAATAAGTGTTTATAAAGTCATAATCAGTTGTTGATTTGTGTGAAAGCAAATAAAACGCAGTTGTTGTAGCGCCTCTACAGTGTTAATTTCACCAGGAAGCTGCGGTGAAATGTTGAACAAAAATGTAGTTATTGTAACATTTATTCTATCAGACTAGGTTGCAAATGACACCACAACTGTGGGACTGATGTAATTTTCGAAGAAAAAAAAATTAATAATAATAATTTTCACACAAGAAATATTTATTTATATATTTACTCTTTGTTTAGATTTTCATAGTTTTAAACACACAATCATTGGGGGTCTGGGTAGCTCAGCGAGTAAAGATGCTGACTACCACAACTGGAGTTGCGAGTTCGAATCCAGGGCGTGTTGAGTGACTGAGTACATAAAAGGCATTTGAAAAGTACCAATAATAAATGATGATGGCCTGGTAAAACATTTCTAAGTCCATTTTAATGTGACCTTATAATAATCAAAATCAATCCGTGGGACATGAAATTGTCAGAAGTTGAAGAAACCCAATTACAAAAACAATGTCTGTTTTCAAACAGGTTTCTCAAACACTATCCCTCCGCCATTGGTTAGATAAACAGATAGTCCCGTTCCAAACTCAAGCCATTGGTTGAGCCAATGTTGCTGTGCTGGGCTGGTCAGGATACTCAAGCAAACTGAGAAATGTTTTGATAGCACCACAGGGGAATCGACCATTAAATGGCTTACTTACAGTTGTCTCTGCTTATTAAGCAGGGTTCAGGGTAATGAGTCTCAGGGTGGGTGCCAAGCTCTGTGTTTGTGTTTATAACAGAGCAAATGGTCTTCTGTATGCTTAATGTTGCACCATGGTTGTCTTATTGATGAATGTATGTGTTCTTATCAGTTTGCACTGAACTGTCGAAGAATCATGTTGTAGTATTGTACAATTTTTCATATGACACACAAGGATGTACAAACAGTGTTGTAGTTTAGCAAATGGAAAGTAACAAATACACAAAGGTAAGATGAGTGCATTTGTGGAAAGAAAGCAGTCAGGATGTTGAGTGGAGTTGATGATGAATCTCTCAGCCTGATTACTGAGAACCACTACAGAGCAGAACACCTCACAATCACTGAGGCCATATATATCAAAGACTTCCCTATATGAGCATGAGATTCACAGCTCACACGATTGAGCCCTCAGTGCAGAATTCTGAATAATTAGAATCTGTGAAAGTGCAGGCTGTAAAATATTTTTGTACTTCAAGCAGTAGCTGAACTAAGATCTAGATCAAGTCAAATGCAGATGAAGTCAGAAGTTTACATACACCATAGCCAAATACATTAAAACTTTTTCACAATGAAACACATTTAATTGTAGAAAACATTCCCTGTATTAGGTCAGTTAGGATCACTATTTTAAGAATGTGAAATGACAGAATAGTAGTAGAGATAATGATTTATTTCAGCTTTTATTTCTTTCATCACATTCCCAGTGGGTCAGAAGTTTACATACACTTTGTTAGTATTTGGTAGCATTGCCTTTAAATTGTTTAACTTGGGTCAAACGTTTTGGGTAGCCTTCCACAAGCTTCTCACAATAAATTGCTGGAATTTTGGCCTATTCCTCCAGACAGAACTGGTGTAACAGGTTTGTAAGCCTCCTTGCTCGCACATGCTTTTTCAGTTCTGCCCACAAATTTTCTATCGGATTGAGGTCAGGGCTTTGTGATGGCCACTCCAATACCTTTATTTTGTTGTCCTTAAGCCATTTTGCCACAACTTTGGAGGTATGCTTGGGGTCATTGTCCATTTTGAAGACCCATTTGTGACCAAGCTTTATCTTCCTGGCTGATGTCTTGAGATGTTGCTTCAATATATCCACATAATTTTCCTTCCTCATGATGCCATCTTTTTTGTGAAGTACACCAGTCCCACCTGCAGCAAAGCACCCCCACAACATGATGCTGCCACCCCCATGCTTCACGGTTGGGATGGTATTCTTCGGCTTGCATGACTCACCCTTTTTCCTCCAAACATAACAATGGTTGTTATGGCCAAACAGTTCAATTTGTTTCATCAGACCAGAGGACATTTCTCCAAAAAGTAAGATCTTTGTCCCCATGTGCACTTGCAAACTGTAGTCTGGCTTTTTTATGGCGGTTTTGGAGAAGTGGCTTCTTCCTTGCTGAGCAGCCTTTCAGGTTATGATGATATAGGACTCGCTTTACTGTGGATATAGATACTTTTCTACCTGTTTCCTCCAACATCTTCACAAGGTCCTTTGCTGTTGTTCTGGGATTGATTTTCACTTTTTGCACCAAACTACGTTCATCTCTAGGAGACAGAATGCGTCTCCTTCCTGAGCGGTATGATGGCTGTGTGGTCCCATGGTGTGTATACTTGTGTACTGTTGTTTGTACAGATGAACATTTGGAAATTGCTCCCAAGGATGAACATGACTTGTGGAGGACCACAATTATTTTTCAGAGGTCTTGGCTGATTTCTTTTGATTTTCCCATGATGTTAAACAAAGAGGCACTGAGTTTGAAGGTTGACCTTAAAATACATCCACAGGTACACCTCCAATTGACTCCAATTAGCAAATAAGCCTATCAGAAGCGAATTGGCTAATTGCCTAAAGGCTTGACATCATTTTCTGGAATTTTCCAAGCTGCTTAAAGGCACAGTTAACAGTGTATGTAAACTTCTGACCTACTGGAATTGTGATATAGTCAATTAAAAGTGAAACAATCTGTCTGTAAACAATCATGTCATGCACAAAGTAGATGTTCTAAATTGCCAAAACTATAGTTTGCTAATATGAAATCAGTGGAGTGGTTAAAAAATAATTTTAATGACTTCAACCTAAGTGTATGTAAACTTATGACTTCAGCTGTATCTCCCCTATATAAAGTAGGAATCAGATTTTGAGCTTTGTGGTGAGCCACTGTTGAGTGCTAGGGTGCTGATAAATTTTTTTAGGGGCGGCCAAAGGGTCCATTCACTCCGCTCGCACATTGTTAGCAACATTACTACTTATGCATTAGTGCCCAGTTTCATGCGAGTCCATGTTAAAGTTCGCACAAGCTGTTCTCTCGTAAAGATTAGAAAACTCTCACCTCCCTGACTCCTCTCAAATGCCTTGGTCACTTTTGGAGATACACAGCAACTTACCGGCCTGTAAAAAGCTTATCGACCCTGTCGGACGCGCTTCATAAGCTTTGTTACTTTAGGAATTTGCAGTGCCCTCTGGCTTTCCATGGCCTTTATGTCAACTGCACCGTGTCTGCTGCGATTGATGTTAGAGGGCTTATTGAGAGAGAGAGGGGGAGAGAAAGGGATGGGGCCGAACCAAAAAATCTGCTGGAGACTCAATTAGCTCTCTGCTTACAGAGTTTTGAACACACAATTGCTGTGTAGGACGCAGAGATGGAAACAAAATGTGATTTTGTTTGTTTGTGATGAGTAAGTGATGTACTGATGAAGGCCGTTTCTGAGCATGCGTCTGATAAATGTCAAACATAAAGCATAAATGCTGGAGAAGATTATAGTACTAACACAGAAAGACCAGCAAATCATCTCATTTTTTTTCTTGTTTCAGTTGGCGCTGCATCAATCAAGCGATGGGGTTCCCACAGTTGTGAAAAACCTAGACATATTAGGCAGTTATAAAATTATGATTTACAGGCCTTGAAAATGTATTACAAAATTAATAAAATATTAATTGAAGTTAAGAAAATCTTTGTCACAGAAATTTCTATAGTACGAACTTTCCTTGAGTAGGGTACAAATTGATGAAGCATAAGTATTTTTGGTTGTGGAATATATTAGATATGTTGATTTATGTAAAAAATAAATTAATTAATAACTAACCAACATTTGGTCCCAAACTATCTAGCACCTGCTGTGTGATAGCTGAATTTATACAAAAAAAACAAAAAAACAATGTTGTCTATGTTCATTTATCTATTGACAAATTGTTTAATAGATAAATATGAAAATGAAATAAACTAAACTGCTCATATAATATTTGTTTAACCTCCTGAGGCTGCCGATCAACATTTAATCATGTGTTATAGGCCCTATTTTAAACGCTATGGGCCTTATTCATGAAACATGAGCAGAACAAATTTGTGTAAATGCATTCTTCACGTAAGAATCATTTTACGCACAAATTTGTTCTGCTCATGTGTAATGAATAAGGCCCTATGTGTGGAAAGTGGCAGTAAATGTATTTCTAGTTATGCTTAGCTCAGAAATATTTAATTGGCTAGAAATGTTTGTTTTGTTTGTTTTTTTTAAAATCCTTATCGGGATTTATCCATGACTGGAAACGTCACAAAAGTACACTCACTGAGCACTTTATTAGGAACACCTGTACACCTACATATTCATGCGATTATCTAATCAGCTAATTGTGTGACAGCTGTGCAGTGCATAAAATTATTCAGATACAGGTCAGGAGCTTCAGTTAATGTTCACATCAACCATCAGAATGGGGAAAAATGTGATCTCTGTGATTTAGACCATGGCATGATTGTTGGTGCCAGACAGGCTGCTTTGAGTATTTCTGTAACTGCTGATCTCTGGGAATTTAACAGTCTCTAGAGTTTACTCAGAATCATGTCACAAACAAAAAACAATCAGTGAGCAGCAGTTCTGCGGTTGGAAATACCTTGTTGATGAGAGAGGTCAACAGAGAATGGCCAGATTGGTTCGAGCTGACAGAAAGGCTGCGGTAACTCAAATAACCACTCTGTACAATTGTAGTGAGCAGAATAGCATCTCAGAATGCATAACACGATGAACCTTGTGGTGGATGTGCGTGTGTGTACACGTGTGTTGTAAGACTACATCTGTTTAATCGTAATCCAGAGCTAAATCAGATTCTCAGTGAACTCTTCCATGACAAGAATTGATCTATTTCCAGGAATCTGGAAAGTTCAGCTCATTCAGCCGATTTGCTTGTGTTTGATGTGTCTGTTCCCATGGTCACATGCCCTTGTGAAATGTTTGCAGTCAGAGAGCCCAGTGCTCTGTCTGTTTGACCATCTCCTCTTCACAGCACGGCCCACAGCACAGGACTACAGCAGATGATTGTGGACTTTGGCGCCTGTCAGATGAGTGTGTATATGTGGAGTAAAGTGAAGAGTGGCAGAAGGCAACAAGAGTTGGTTTTTATTCTTTTCTCTGTGTAACTTCTGAATGGAAGCTGTATCTGCATTTTTATCCATCTCTCTCTCTCTTGTGTGTGATGGTGTATTGATGTGTGGCTTGCTTTTGAGTCTGCTTTGAAGTCACTCTGATGGGGATCTGTCCTTTTTTGAACACACACACACACACACACACACACACACACACAATTGATGGAAGACCAATTGATATCTGCATCTCCAACAGAGACATTTAGCGCAAACTTTTGTGCGAGACAATGAAAACACATACAAAAATCCTTAAATGGATAACTCACCCAAAAATGAAAATTGTTATTTACTCACCCTCATGTTGTCCCAAATCTGTATGTGTTTTTCCTGGTTCCATGGAATACAAAAGGAGATGTCAGGCTCTTTCATTGTATGGCAAAAAGATGCAGTGAATGTGAATGGTGACTGATGCTGTCACTCTGCCTTACATCTCTTCTGTGTTCCACGGAAGAAAGAAACTCTTGCAGGGTTGAAACAACATAAGGTTAAATGATTAAATCATTTTCATTTTTGGGTGAACTACTTTAAGATACTTTTATATAAAGTTAAGTATCCTTTATGATCCAAATCCTTGAGTTTGTGTATGAAATAAAGAGAGGATGGAAAATTAACAAAAGGAGGGTCTGTGTCTGAATTTCATATTCCTGTTAGTCTCAGGATCAAACACCTCCAGGTCGTTTTGTTCGTTGTGTTCCTGAATGGTGTTTTTGTGTTAAATATCTTCAGTCAGTTCATGAACCTTTGATTTGACTCTGAGATAATTCGATATCGATCGTCTTGCTCCTAGAATCACATGGCTGTGAGTATCAGGCTCAAACTAGTGAGCTTAAGATATATTATTGTGTGGATGGTGCAGTTTAGAGGTGCTGGAGGAATTGGGCCGCCCACATTATCTGAGATCAGCTTTCTGGTGTTTCTTATGATGGATGAGGAAAAGGTCTTGGTGGAGGATGCTGGCTGTAAATCTTTGCATGGAGGGTGAAATGTGACAACGCATGATGAAGAGTCAAGCTATAGACTAGGCCACTGGTTCTGCTTCGATCAGGACCCAGATTTCACATTGCGATTAGCACAACCCATGTTTATCCTTGTAAGGGGGTTCAGTGGAAAGGAGGAGGCGAGAACCGGCTTAATAATATAAATAATAATTTAATAAACAACTTAAACACACAACCAAAAACCATACAGTACAGCTGCCTGCAATTCTCTCTCTCTCGAACTGTCGTCCCCGGCCGCCTTTATCCCTCGCGCGCCCCATCAGGCTGATTGGGGACCGGGTGTGTCTCATTCCAGCCCGGCCCCGCCCTCCTCGGCTCTACACTCCTCCTGGCGTTGCCTCAGGCCGGGGAGCCCCCGGCATGACATACATCCCCCCACCCTTCCTGTCCGGGGGGGCGTGCCTTACGCCCCGACTGCCGGTGGGTCATCCCCGCCTTCCTCGACCTGGGAGGAGACAGGAGGGAAAAAAACAACAAAACAAAATGGCGAGGGAAAGGCCAACATGGAGCGACAGAGAGAGAGAGGAGAGAGAGAGAAAAAGAAACTCACCTGTTCTCTGATGCGCCATCGCGTGGTCCTCGATCACTACTCCACCCTCTCAGGCGGACTGCAGCCGCTCCTCCCCGGGTGGACTGGAGTCAGACCTCCGACCTCCAGCGGACAGAACGCCCCTCCGCGTTCCCGGCGTCCCATGGGGACACTCCTCCGCCCCTGGCAGCGGCCCTACCACTCCAGGCGGTCGGGGAGTCGCTTCCCTCCTCCCCCCGCAGACGGCGGTCTTCTCTCGACCCCTCCGCGTTCCCGGGGGACGGCAGGGCACTCCTCCGCCCCCGGCAGCGGCTCCCTCGCTCCAGGCAGTCGGGGAGTCCCGTCCCCACTCACCTCGCGGACGGCAGCCGTTCCCCGCATCCGGGTGGTCGGGCTACTCCGTACCCCGTCGGATGGCAGCGGCGCTCCCCTGGGTGGACGGCAGTGTCGAGGACTCTGCGACGGGAATCCCTCCTCCCTTCCCGGGTTTCGGCACCAGTGTAAGGGGGTTCAGTGGAAAGGAGGAGGCGAGAACCGGCTTAATAATATAAATAATAATTTAATAAACAACTTAAACACACAACCAAAAACCACACAGTACAGCTGCCTGCAATTCTCTCTCTCTCGAACTGTCGTCCCCGGCCGCCTTTATCCCTCGCACGCCCCATCAGGCTGATTGGGGACCGGGTGTGTCTCATTCCAGCCCGGCGGCTCTACAATCCTCACTGCAACTAAACCTGTATTTGATGTAGCCTAGTCTGGGTTGTATTTTCTATTATCTTGCATGGTTTTGCTCAAGTTATGAAATGCAATTGTCCTTGTGTTCCACCGAGGTGCTATCAAAGAGAATAGCAGGCACAAAAAAACATGGGCCGCCATCTTGATTTTTTTTGTTGGGTTGAATGGATCACATGAGTGCGTCACATGACAACAAAAACATAATTGTTTTCAGATATCTCCATTTCCCCTGTCCACACTACAATGTGAAGACGCTGTTTTTAAATGTATCCACTTGGGAGAGTATTCTCTTGAGTCTGTATAATACAAGCGATAAAACACAAATTCCAACCAACAAAACCCATCATCAGTCTGTCCCATAATTCGATACTGCTAATGACAGCACAGTTGTTAATGACTTAACAATAGCAAAAACGATTACATAATTTTGTGGAGAAACCACTTTTTTGGTATATAGAGGCACTTTGATATAAAGACATATGTACAGAGTACTGCAAGTCACAGCATAGTATTCATATTATTAAAATTAGGTGAAGAAAAACACAAGATCTGTTTAACTTAAGTTGTTGACTTTAATCTGTTAACAAAATTCAGCGTTTAATGTCTGTGGTCAAAACAGATTTCTACGCTTTAGCACCACCAGTTGCAGTGGTTTTGGTAACTGCAGCAACTCCTGACACATGATCTATAGCTTATATATTAATGGTCAGGGCATTTTATCGGTGGGAAAAAAATCTACGCACTCACCGGGAAATGGTTTCATAGGAATCCATTGTTTCTATTTAAAATATGAATCGCGATGAGAATTCATGTTTAGTGTGCAAAGGAAAACGTAGCCTATTAAACACATGTGAAATCATGTTTAAATCATTAAAGCATGGCTAATATAGGCTTCAACAACCCTACCAAAAATGTATAAGCATTATAACAAGTAAACAACTTTGCCAAACTGTTAAAAGTTAAACATCTATTCAGATGATTGGGGTGACGCCATGCAAGGAGCAGACGTGTGAGCGACAAGCTCTGCGCACTTTGCTGAATTTTCGATTATTCTCATGTTATAATCTGGTGAAATTTGATACACCCAGTTACACATTTGTCCTTTGTTGCAAAACATGGCAAAGAAGTCAAAATTCTCGGGCTCTGGAGATATTAAAAGACACTTACGTGTTCAGGATGAAAGCCCCGACAAGCCTACAGACCGGGGACTCGATTTGGATGGCGCGGCGGGAGAGGAGATCCAGCGTCAGTTGTCCAACATGTCGGTGATGTTGACGAAGATTCTTGCTGACTTAGAGGATCTCGCTGTAATATGTCGATCGATTACGGCAATGGAAATAAAATTCTCTGAGTTAGGTACAAGAGTGTCTGATGTTGAAAAATTAATCGATTGTCTGTAATCTTCGGAGAGGGAATTAACCGCTAATCCGCCCGCAACCAAAGTTGATTTGGAACATCTCCTTGAAAAGCTTGAAGATCTTGAAAATAGAAGCCGCAGGAATAACGTTCGAATTGTTGGAATTCCTGAGCATGAGGAGGGCAGAGATATGGTGAAATTCCTGGATGAGCTCTTCCTGAGTCTGCTCGACATAACAGGCCACAAGCTGGAAATCGAGTGAGCTCACAGAGTGCCGGCTCTCAGATCTGCTGAGGGAGATAGGCCCAGATCGATTCTGGCCAGATTTCTGAGATCATCCGATAAATGTGTTGCACCAGGCGAGGAGCAAAGGGAAGCTTTCTTGGAAGAACCATAATGTTTTCTTGTTCCCAGACTTTGCGAGTTCGACGAGAGAAACGCGATCGGTTCAAGGAATGTAAGAATCTCTTACATCAGAAAAAGATCTAGTTTGCTCTGATGTTTCCTGCCAAACTGAGAATAGAAACGAAAAACGGTCGCAATGTCTTTTATAGAATCAATGACTGAGTAAACCATTGGATGTTTCTCATGTGAGTGGGCTTGACTCGCTGTACCTAACTCTTGAGGAAGCTGGGCAACATTTTGGGTGTTTTGCGTTGGCTCCGCCGAGCGGCCGGAGCTTGTTTTTGTGAATAACACTTTTCCTTAAAGAAACATTTGCATTGAGGTTCCCGGCCAGTTTGAGAGTAGACACTACGGATGACCGCAAAATATCTACATGCTCACACAAAGGATGTCTTTTATGAAGTCGACGGAGTATGTAAGTCATGGTATATACGTTTATGCAGCCTCCGAGTGAAATGACTCGATCATCCGGGGAACCGGGATGCCGGTTTTGTTTCTTTTTGTATCGGTTCCGCCTAGCGGCTGGAGCTTGTTCTATTGAATAACATTCCTTTGGAACAGCTGTGGATTAATCTGTTCGTTCTTCGTACTTATTCCTCCTGCTGGCTGTAGTTTGTTTTGAGGTTTCTTTTTTACGGGACATTGGAATGATTACGTCATCCGCTGAACTCATAACAGCTGGCTCACTGAACATTCGTTTGTCTGTCTGAGGAATCTGAATGGTTTTGTATCAGCTGGAATTTGTTTTGTGGAAGATCACATCCTTGAGACAGTTCTGTGAATGAATCTACACATTTTTTGTGTTCATTCTTCCTATTAACTGGGTTTATTTCACGAAGTATTTTCTGTTATGCAATTTTGCCTCACAAATTTGTGAGGCAAAATTGAGCAATCCGATGGCAAAGTTGTCGTGGGGACTCGTGGGCGTTCATGGACCTTTTGAGTTTAGAGGGATTGTCGCCGGTTGGCGCTGTCGTGCGCAGGGTTAATGTGCATGTTTTTCTTTTTTCTGTTTGTTTTGTTCGGGGGTTGATTGTTTCACTAATGGGGAATGTGGTCTGTATAATTTTGTTTTTGACACAATTAATTTTTTCTACAATATCAAAATGTCAAATGTTAATATGAGTGTACTATCTCTCTCCACATGGAATGTAAATGGGTTGGGGCACCCCATAAAAAGAAGGAAGGTTATTACTTTACTTAAACGTAAGAAATATGATATAGTGTTTCTTCAAGAAACACATCTTTCCCAGCAGGAAGCTGAAAAATTTGGGAAGATATGGGGTGGACATGTTTTCTTTAGTACTGGCTCAAGTAAGAGCAAGGGAATCATTATATTGGTAAATAAACATTTACAATTCAAATGTCTCAAACAGATTAAAGATAAATTAGGAAGAGTAATTATTGTTTTAGCTGAAATTCAAGGGCAAAGGTTGATTTTGGCTAATATTTACGCACCTAACGCTGATGATCAGGGCTTTTTTATAGATCTTGAAGGGATGTTGCAAACCGCTGGCACCCCTCATGATATAATATTGGGAGGAGACTTTTATCTTTTGATGGATTCAGTCCTTGATCATAGTGAAGCAAAAGTGTGTAAACCCTCTAGAGCAACACTGACACTTTACAGGATGTGTAAAAATCTTGGTCTTTCGGATATTTGGAGACTTTTTAACCCATCCGGTAGGGACTATAAATTTTTTTTATCAGTCCATAAGTTTATTCTAGAATAGATTTTTTTTTATTTATTTTTTTTATATCCAAATCCCTAATTTCATCTGTTGTTGATTGCTCAATTGGAAACATTTTAGTCTCAGATCACGCCCTGGTGAGTTTAGAGGTGATGCCACATATAGAGAAAAAGAAATCATATAGTTGGCGCCTTAATGTATCCCTTCTGCAAAATCCTGATTTCCAACAAATGTTAAAGACTGAAATCAGTATTTATATGGAGACCAACTGGTCCTCAGTATCCTCTGTGAGCGTGGCTTGGGAGGCACTTAAAGCAGTTCTTAGGGGCTGGATCATACAGTATGCCTCATTCATCAAAAAATCCAAAGCACGAGAACTTGTGGAGTTGGAAGGAAATATTAAAAGTGCAGTGGCAGAGCTGAAGCGCCGTATGTCAGCTGATGGCCTCAGAGAATTGACCCGATTGAAATGTAGATAGAATACTATTTTGTCGCAGAAAGTGGAGTTTTGGTTATTCAGGGCAAGACAGTCATACTTTGAGTCGGGTGATAAAGCAGGAAAACTTTTGGCTAGATATATAAAGCAGAGAGTTTTTTTCTACTATTCCCTCAGTGAAATCTGCTGGTGGTGAAATGTTTACCTCAGCCATTGATATTAATAATGCCTTTAAAGAATTCTATATTGATCTTTATAGTTCCACGTCTTCATCTACTGATGAAGATATTAGAAACTTTGTGGAACCATTAGATCTTCCTAAACTGACGTCTGAGCAAAAAAACTCTCTTGATTCTGAGATAACCTTGGAGGAGCTTAACGAGGTAATTAAGTCCCTACCTACTGGCAAGGCTCCGGGGCCAGATGGTTTTCCCGCTGAATTTTTTAGATTCTATGCTACAGAACTGGTTCCACTTTTGTTAGAAGTTTATACTGAATCATTAAAGAATGGAAAGCTTCCGCCAACCATGACGCAAGCCCGGATCAGTCTGATTCTTAAAAAGGACAAAGATCCAAGCGAGTGTAAAAGTTACCGTCCAATTTCCCTGATCCAACTAGATGTAAAAATATTGTCAAAAATTTTGGCTAACCGATTAAGTAAGGTTATGACATCTCTTATACATATAGATCAGGTGGGATTTATTTGGGGCCGTAGCTCTTCTGATAACATCAGGCGTCTCATCAATATCATGTGGTCAGTGGCGAATGAACAATCTCCGGTCACTGCCATCTCACTTGACGCCGAAAAGGCGTTTGATGTGGTAGTATGGGATTATCTTTTTAAGATTTTGGAAATGTATGGGTTCGGGAGTACATTTATTGGTTGGATTAAGTTACTTTATAAACACCCTGTAGCAGCGGTACAAACAAATGGATTAATTTCAGATTATTTTACTCTGGATAGGGGCACTCGACAGGGTTGCCCACTTTCCCCATTATTGTTCTGTCTTGCCCTGGAACCATTAGCAGCCGCGATAAGAAAGGAGGATGATTTTCCAGGGGTGACAGCAGGAGGTGTGGCGCATAAGCTTCTGCTTTACGCAGATTATATTTTATTATTTGTCTCTGAACCTACTAGATCTATGCCTTGCCTCCACAGAATTATTCATTCCTTTTCCAAGTTCTCAGGATACAAAGTCACTTGGTCTAAATCCGAAGCTTTGGCGCTGACAGCGTACTGCCCAGAAACGGCTTTCCAGCCGGGCGCCTTTCAGTGGCCCAAACAGGGCATTAAGTATTTGGGGATTTTATTCCCAGCAAATTTGTCTGATTTAGTTGGTTAATTTTGACCCTTTAATTAAAAGGTTTTCGAGCGATGTGGACAGGTGTGCTTCATTACATTTATCTATGATTGGGAAGGTTAATGTTATTAAAATGAATTGTATTCCAAAATTCAACTACCTGCTTCAGTCTCTCCCTGTAGATGTCCCCCTCTCTTATTTCAAGCAATTTGATAGCATAGCGAATTCCTTTGTTTGGAATGGTATGCGCCCCAGGTTAAATTTCAATAAATTACATAAGCCAATTGACAAAGGAGGGCTAGGCCTACCCAAGATTTTGTTTTATTATTATGCGTTCGGTCTTAGACATTTGGTTCATTGGTCGCTTCCACCTGAGAGAGCCCCTCCCTGGTTTTGTATTGAAAAGGAAGTTCTTGCCCCTATCTCGCCACTGCAAAGCCTTTCGATCAAACTAGCCGGAGAGGTTAAGTCGCACCCCGTTATTTTGCATTTGCACTCGATATGGACAAAAGTGTCCAGAGTATTTAATTCGGATATTTATTTAAACGCAGCCTCGAGCATATGGCAGAACCCTAAACTATGTATTAATAAGTCCCCTTTTTGTTGGTCAAATTGGATTGTGAGGGGGATTACTACACTTGGTGACCTATATGAGGGTGGAGTATTGAGACCTTTTGAAAATTTGGTTCAACATTTTGGCATTCCCAGATCTCAGTTTTATAAGTATTTACAGCTTCGCCACCTACTCTGCACTATTTTTGGGAGTGGCACGCACCCCCCTAAAGCGGCAAGTGCTTTGGGAGAGGTGATTGCTGCTTTTGGAAAAGGCCATGAAGCATCAGTGTATTACTCCCTACTAATTCAGAGTCTGGGGGATGGAGCCTTGACTTCTCTCAAGAGAGTATGGGAAAAAGATTTGAATTTGGTATTGGAGGATGGAGTGTGGACTAAGATTCTTAAAAATGTCAAGTCTGTATCTAGAGATGCAAGGGTTCGCCTTATGCAATTTTAGATTTTATTGGACCCCCTCTAGATTATATAGGCTTGGTCTTAAAGACACAACCACTTGCTGGCGATGCCAGTCAGAAGTTGGAGACACTACCCATGTCTTTTGGGGGTGTGTTAAGATCCAGGAGTTTTGGTTGAGGGTTCAGAGGTATTTGTGCGACGTTTTGAACACTCAGGTTTTGCTTTGTCCCAGACTCTGTATTTTGGGTGATGGGGCGGTCATGCATTTAGGGGATAATCATATAAAAAATTGGGTTATGACCAGTCTCATGATCGGCAGGCAAGTAATTTTAAGGGGTTGGAAGTCAAATGGAGCACCCTCTTTTTCGGAGTGGTGTGTGGAAATGGGGAGGGTAGCTGCATTTGAAGAGGTGGTAAGTAGAAGGCTGGGGTTGAGTGACTTATTTGCTAAAAATGGGGCAAATATTTATTTTTGGGGGGGGAATCTCGGGGAGGGGATGTGGAGAGTGTAGTTTAATCATGTATGTTTATTATTTTATTTGTGTATATATATATGTGTATATACACTTAAAAATTTTCCCGTAAAAAAACAGTAAAGAACTGGCAGCAGGGTTGCCAGCAAGTTACTGTAAAATTAACAGTATCTTGCTGTAGCTGAAATTTACAGTTTGCTACTGTTTTTGCAAATACAGCATAAAGTTATTTTACTACCTTTACAGTAAAACACTGACAAAAGGATTAGCAGTTAATTACTGTTTATTTGCACTTTTTCACAAGAGGTATATTTGCAGGATTTTACTGTAAACTACAGTAAAAATACACTACATGCTACTGTATAAGCTATTGAGTAATGGACTGCTAGCAAAAAGGACTACAATGTGTTTACTTTTTTCTAAACCTTGTGATTTAATAAATTATTCCTTAGTCTTGCAATAAAAAATACCATGTTTTAATAGTGTATAAATGTAGCCTTTGAAATAGTGACTTAAACTTTTAAGACAAATAATACAGCTTCAAAGTGTCTTTTCAAAACGTCTCTCTTTATTTGCAAAACACCATTCTTGCAAAACAGCTGTACAAAATTATAAGGCAATTGGTAAAACAAAGCCCAAAGCTGATTTGGGTTAATAAACTTACATTTCAGCCATATAAATAATAAATACATATTATAACAAATAATAACAAATCTCTGTCTGTCCAAACACTGAACTCTGGACACAAACACTCAGTAAAAAACTGAGAAAGTAGCTGAATGAATGACTAAAACAGTGAGTGTGAGTGTCTGAGAAAGTGTTTGTGTGAGTTTGTGTGTGTGTGCATGTGTTTGTGTGTGTATTGAGTGTGTGTGTGTGTGTGTGTGTGTGTGTGAGAGAGAGTGTGTGTTGAGTGTGTGTGTGTGAGAGAGAGTGTTTGTGTGAGTTTGTGTGTGTGTGAGACTGTTTGTGTGTGTGAGACTGTTTGTGTGAGTTTGTGTGTGTGTGTGTGAGAGAGAGAGTGTTTGTGTGTGTGTGTGTGTGAGTGTTTGTGTGTGTGAGAGAGAGTGTTTGTGTGAGTTTGTGTGTATTGAGTGTGTGTGTGTGTGTGTGTGTGTGTGTGTGTGTGTGTGTGTGTGTGTGTGTGTGTGTGTGTGTGTGGTGTGCGCGTACTGAGTGTGTGTGTGTGAGAGAGAGTGTTTGTGTGTGTGTGTGTGTGTGTGTGTGAGAGAGAGAGAGAGAGAGAGTGCTTGTGTGAGTTTGTGTGTGTTGAGTGTGTGTGTGAGCGTGTGTGTGCGCGCGCGTGTGTGTGTGTGTGTGTGAGAGAGTGTTTGTGTGAGTTTGTGTGTGTTGAGTGTGTGTGTGTGAGATAGTGTTCGTATGTGAGTGTTTGTGTGAGTTTGAGTGAGTTGAGTGAGTGTGTGTGTGTGAATGACTGGGTTCACTGACTTATATAAAGTCCCACTCAAAGTCCATTCGTTTCTTTAGTAGACTGGAGACACGAGGGTTGACTAATGTCATCTTTTTCTGGGCGACTTTCCCCGTATGCTTTGACAGGACTTTGCCTCGTCCAGCCTTGGTGCCTCTCTCAGGATTTATCCCGATGAAACACCTGAAAAACAAATGTGTGTACTCATAAATAGTGTCAGGAGAGCTTTCTTAAAGGAATAGATCACCCAAATATAAAAATTCAATCATCATTTACTCACCTTAATGCCATGCCAAATGTGTATGATTTTCTATCATCATCAGAACACAAACGTCATTTCAGCTACAGAGACAACAATGGAACATTATTTAAATAAAATGTGCAACGTTGTTTGAAGGCTGCACTTCGCAGAATAAAAAAGTTATGTTTTTATGAATCTCACCCTGTAATATGGAAGATCCGTTTCAGAAATCCAGCTGCACTCGGTGTCACAGTTACAGTTGGTTTCCCACTGAAACAAGTGTTTAAAAAGTTAGATACAATTCCAGTATCACCAATGTTTTCAGATTAAAAGAGAAGGAATATCATGCATCCCTGCATAAAACTTAACATTATCAACTGTACAGCTGCGTTTCCCAAAAGCGTTGTATACTTCAACTTCGTCGTAAGTAGATTGTAGAAAGTATTGTCACCAATGGTTTCTACAACCTATTTAAGCTTACAATGCTTTTGCGATTGCAGCCCAGATCTGAACGTTAAAGTTGTTAACGTTATCTGACCACACTGACCACTTGAGTGAGGTGTTTCTGCACTGTTTTGTGTGTCAGCTCAGACTCCCATCTCAAATCTGACATGCAAATTAACAACTTAAACCAAATCCAGTGCATTATTCAATCTGACAACAAATCACTTAAAGAAAACAATTTTAGTAAAAGAAACAAAGATCTTGGGCTTAAAGACAGAAATATAACGTTACAAACAGCTTATTTAGTTGATATTGGGATTTGATGGCAGGTAGGCTACCAAAATCATTATCACAGCACAATTTGAATTGAACATAAATGTAATGTTTTATGGCTATGCTAAAAAGCAAAGCAAAAGGGTACTCGCGTATTAATTCAGAAGATGAAGATGGGTGAAAAAATCACCCCTTAAACACGTGTGGGCTCACTGTAGTCTTGTGTTCCCAAAATGCAATGCAAAAAAATACTGTAAAGTACTGTTTTCTTTCCTTTGAGCAATCAATACTGTAAAATACTGTAATATTACGTCTAAGTCATTTAACCAACCAAAATTACCAGTAATGTACTGCATTTAAAAATAACAGGATTATACTGTTGATATTTTGAAGTAAATTAACAGCAATTTTTAAGAGTGTGTGTGTGTGTGTATGTATGTATGTATGTATATATATATATATATATATATATATATATATATATTATTTTATGTAAGTGTGTGTGTGTGTGTGTGTGTGTGTGTGTGTGTGTGTGTGTGTGTGTGTATATATATATATATATATATATATATATATATATATATATATTTATATTTTTAATTTTTTTAGATTGTGTGTGTGTTATGTGGGACCACAGGGGTGTTCGTTAGGGGTCAGGGTGGGATTGTATTAGTAGGGTTTAAATGTAAAATGTTGATTCATTATATATGTGTTGAGTTTTTTCCACTGTCATATGCACATGAATCAATAAAAATGTTAATTACAAAAAACATCTATTCAGACTTCTGACTTGCCGTTGCTGAAACTGTTGTAGCTTCCACTGTCGCCACAAATGCGTCACAAATGCAGGTCCTTCTTTTCTGTGCTTACGGGCATGAAGTCAACATGCAAGGATGAATGTTGTAATCCTGCAACTTCGTGCCAAATCCAACCTGACAGCTCAAAATAAAAATATTTATTGTAGGCTTAGTTTAGTAAGGACAGGGTTTTGAACACAGATTTTTATGTACTAGCTCAGTAATGGACTTTTGTTGATATTTAAAACTAAAAATTCTCCGTAGTGCAGCTTTAAACATACAAATGGTCTCTTCCAAACATTTTGTTACATCCTTAGCAAAATTTTGTGAAGGGTGTTTTTGTGTGTTTGTGTGTATATGTGCCCTTCTACATTGGAACAACTGTTTTAATGGATGTGTTCTTCTAATGCTCTCTGAGATGAGACCGCAGCTGTCTGAATCCCAGAGAGCATTTCCTCATGCCCTTTTAAAAATCATTCTCCTTTCTTCCTTTTGCCGCAATTTAACACCAGGGTGTCCAATTTCAGATGAGCAGCGGAAGTCTTGAGCAAATGGATGAACAGTGAATGGATGAATCTGTTCATAAATGAAATTGTCTCACTCTGTCTTTAATTCTTCTACCTATTTTATGTGCTTTTTCTTCCTTGTTGTGTTATTGTTTGTGAACTAGTGCTCATTGTACATGAAGAGTGTTTGTGAGTGACACTCACTCCTCAATGGTCAAATATCAGTGTGGACATGTCATCTTGGAGAGGTAGGCTGTAAAAATGTAATCTAAGCTTATCCTTTTAATGGTCATGCAAGGTTTTTTTTTAGTGGTGGACTAGATGTAAGGTGTTTAGTTAAAGTGTATCCTGTTGCATGAGGAGTGGGTTAGGGTTAGGGTTAAACATTTTCGTGTTTGATTTGTTTCTTGTTCATTTCACTAGTATTTAGTGAGAAACTCTACAGCAGACTTGACAATGTACTTGTAAATTAGACACTTGCAGAAACTCCGGCATTCTTGATATATTTGTGTCTGTGTATATACAGTTGTGTCTGCAGGATAAATCCAGTGATTTATAGTGCACAGGTAAACTAATAACCAGTGAGTGGCTCTGTCTCTCATAAACACACTCAATCTATCTGTTTCCTCAGTTCTCCATTATGGATGGGAATTGTAAGGAATTTAATGATTCTGGTTCAGATTCAAATTTTACATGATGATCGGGGTTCCTTAATGATTACATTAATTATTATTTTTGTACTTTAGTACTTTTTTGAAGAGTACTAAAGTGGTCCAGCGGACATAACTAAAGTACTGACAAAAGTAGTGTCTTGTTCCAGTGAGTAAGTCAAGAACCATTAAGACTGATTCAGAGTCAGTTGAACCCAGTAACACAAGTTGTAGACTTTTTGACCGACTCATTAAAAAGAACCGTTTTAAAGGTGCTATATGTAATATTTTTACTGTACTAAATCATAAAATGACCATAATACGTCATTAGAGAATTAGGACACATGCTAAGTTGAAATACTGGCTTCTCCAATAACAATGCTACAGCCAGTATATTCTATTTTGAAGTTTCCGTTCCGGGCCAGAATTTCTGTTTATGTTTTCGCCTGTGTGATCCCGCCCACTGCTCACTCACCAATAGTATTTCGACACAGCCGGGTTGCCAGATTTGAACAAGTTTGCAGGCAAACAACACTGCGTGCTGCAGCCATGGAAACCAGCAAATTAACTGGATCAGAGATAACAGATTCCACATGACCTAAAAAGCCTCGCCATCCATCTAAAAACCACCATGACCAGAGGCGTAGTAAAACAAGGATAAATATTGAAGATGCCTTTGGAAGATGGAGACAGCTTAAAGCCCAGAAATCCTTTAAAACGGATGCTTAGTTGGCTAATTTTCTCCTTAACAGGTAAGCATTGAGCGTCACCTAAAATTAGCTATCTAATTTATCTCTGCTACTAGTAGGGATGGACATTTTGAGTAAATTCAAAATTTGAGTACTCGCTTTCATACTCTGTTTCATGTGCAGCCTGGTTTCAAGGCAGCGAGACACAGCCAGTGAAGTGATTCTGACTAATGCGGCGGAGCAGACAGGCCACGGCTGTTTACTACCTCGGCAACAACCAGCGTGACAGAAACATACGACAGAAACCACAAGCTTGACTCAAAATTGACTCAATTTATGAATGCATTTACTCTATACATTTAATGAATACATATGTATTTGTTGATTATGGCATATTTGTCCAGGCAAATGGTCCAAGCACCTCCACCCTAGCAAGAGTTGTCCTCATTCTGGCAACCCGCATGAGCTTCGAGTCTGGGGCAGGGCAGACAACTCTCCAATATTTTGAATTTGGACTGCAGTACCCATTTCAAACGCTTGTTGTCAATCTTACATATAGCACCTTTAAAGGAGTCAGAAGTTCACAGTTAGTGGTCATGCTGTATGTTTGTTGTGTACAACCAGCGAGGAGATTAGGGCAGTCAACAGGGCTGAGAATTTATTTTTGAATTTTTAACAGAAATATTACCAAAAGTCAAATTATATTAAAATTTTAAAGACATTATTTCAGCGAATCCAGGGCATGCTGAGTGACTCCAGCCAGGTCTCTTAAGCAACCAATTGGCCCGGTTGCTAGGGTGGGTAGAGTCACGTTGGGTTAACCTCCTCGTGGTCGCTATAATGTGGTTCTCGCTCTCGGTGGGGCGCATGGTGAGTTGTACGTGGATGCCGTGGAGAATAGCATGAGCCTCCACATGCGCTTGGTCTCCGCGGTACCGCGCTCAACAAGCCGCATGATAAGATGCATAGATTGACGGTCACATGGGGAGGCAACTGAGATTTGTCCTCTGCCAACTGGATTGAGGCGAGTCACTATGCCACCACGAGGACCTAGAGCACATTGGGAATTGGGCATGCCAAACTGGGGAGAAAAGGGGAGAAAATCCGCCCCCCCAAAAAAAGACATTATTTCAGGTGGAGGCGGGGATTTTAAAGACATCTGATTTTTAAATCGCAGTTGTCTCCTACATCCACAAGAGGGTGCAACAAATCTATATAAATATATAGATGGGTGAAAGAAGTTCGGAAGGCCTATATATATATATATATATATATATATATATATATATATATATATATATATATATATATATATTAGTAATTTAGAGCTCCTTCATATAAACCAATTAGCACAGTGTTTATTTCAAAGATCATACTGTATCTGGCAGTTAAAAACTGTGCTTAAATTGATAAAGTCAAAAGATTTAGCCAATTAATTTTTTTTTGTAATATTAAGTAAAAAAGTAAAGCGAGAAAAGAAATGCCTCAGTAGACGTTTCTATGTAAACATAGTGTTGCACATACCGGTGCCGTAGTACTACCACAAACTCAAGCTTCATAATACTGGCAGTACCACAGTGTTTTTTATTAAAGCTGAAGTGTGTAACTTTTTTAGTGTTAAAATACTTTCTCCTATCCCAGCTTAATATGCAGAGACAACTATAAGTAAGCCATTCATAGGTTAATTTTCTTGAAAACTGTAAACACCGTGTTTTCTGTGATGTTATAAAACTTTGTTTTGAACGACCTGCTTAGACCCGCTCCAGCAATGTTACTCAAACAATGGCATGAGTTGGGGGTGGGACTATCTGACTGCTTGAACAACAGCAGATGAGTGGCGTATTCAAAAAAACTGTTTTGAAGACATTGTTTATTTTTGCAGTTTTGTTCGGTGGCAGTAGTTGCGCAGAAATTACATATTTAAGCTTTAAATACAGTTGTATGAATGTATCTAAAGTATAATCCGAGATGCTGATAAGAGAGCAAGGCATAGTCAAGATACAACCGCCAAAGACCTTCACATCTAGGGGTCATTCACTTCGAACATGACCGTCTTTTTCTGTGTAAGCATGTACTAAACAGATGTCTTTGACTTTTGCGTCGTTTTACTTTTTTTTTATTTATTTTTTTTTATGCACTGCATCGGTTTTAGCCCAAGAATGTGATTGCTCTGAACTGCGCATAACACTCTGTCTACACTGGACTCATCCGTTGCCGCAGCATGACTAATGTGATGCAACGTCTACACTGAAAGCGTCCAAGTGGACATTCTAAATGATGCGTAGACAGCACAGACCAGTCAGCTGCAAGCTCGAGTAATAAAGTGGCTGGAGTATGCTCATTTAGCATTTGATTGTGCATTTTTATCTTCGAATATTAGAATTTAAAAATTTTACTTTGACAGTCTTAAGAGGACATAAGAAGATCTGTTGTCTAATTATTCATGGCGCCCAGTATTTAATTTTCATCACATTCAATTCAGACTGTGAACCCGCACCTCAGCTAAAAGTTTTGGCATGGCACTGTAGATCTACCTGTGCCGCTGTGGAAACACTGTGAGTTATTGAAGTTAATAGAACCGAATGTCATGAAAATACATATTTAAAAAAAATTATCCAGTTCTGAATAAGAGCGTTTCAGAATTTGTGCATATTATAATTTGCACCCAAATTTAAAATAGTTCATGTAATTGTTTGAAATTCATTCTCAATTCAAGAGGCTGTTTTAGGGCAGACACTGTTGTCACACTTAATGGTGTATCTACTCAAGAGGAGAGAAAATGATTCACGAGTGGAATATTGAGGAAATTCTACAACTGTGGCTTTTTCCATCCATTATAGCTGCCAAGAGCCACCTACTTTTGACAGATAGGACAAAGGCTAGTGGACAACTGAAGAGAGTTAACAGGTATTTAGTATTTAGAGTGTGTGTGACTCTGTGTCTGACAGTTTTGTCTCTGTTCTACTCTGCTGTTCTTATTTCTCGGTTTTATTCTCCTTTTGGTCACTTCTGTTGGGCTTCACATTATACATGGTCTTGCTCAGGCAGGTCCAGATATAAATAAAAATGCAGAGAGCTCCAACACCTTTTCATTGGGACAGAGTGTGCCTTGGTTCATTGTTCACACCTCACAGTAGGTTATAAACAAACACACACATCTACTAGTTCTACATATTGGTGTTTCTAGGTGCTTGTCCATACATTTCAAAATAGAACTCAGGATGTATATTAGTTAATTGGATACACATACAGTGTTGGAAAACTTGCCTTGAAGCTTAGTTCTAGCTCGATCAATGGCGCTCTCTCTGTTACGCATATAAACACTCTCACACTTACTCATATTCACTCTTCTGATCTTTCCACATGTTTGTTCGCACTTTCACACACCCACAGATCACTGCTGTACTTGCACCTTATGTTCAGCAGCTGAACGATCATCTGTAGAAATGTCAAAGGCGCTCTCTCAGTCTGTTTCTAAAGGGGTGTTTTACAGTGATTTGGAGCAACAAAGCGACTGGAAGTCATTCATTTTCAGTTATGCCCCTTTCACACTGACAACGATTTTTATTTCTAGAGGTCGTTATTTATGGGCTCTGCAATTGCATAGCCTATGGTCACTGTTGCTCATTGTGCCAAAAATTGGCATCTCTCATTCAGTACATTTACATGCACTTTAAAAATTCCATTTTAGCTGGACTAAAACAGTCATTCATCATTTAAAAATGTCATGTAAATGCTTTAGTCTGAATGAAATTGTACCAGTTTGATTTTTGCAAAGTTGGACTAACTGACAATATGAATGTAGCTCAGCTTCAACCAACATGTAAACACATAAATCGGACCAAAGTTGGCCTCAGCAGTGTGTGCACATGCTCCGAACGACATAATTTGGTTCAGATATAAATAAAAATGCAGAGAGCAACATAGACAGACGAAAAACAATTAATTTTTTTTTTTTTTTTTTAAGTCTCAAAAAGCTGGAAGAAGCGGGATTTAATCGAAGTCCCAAATAGATCAATTACAGGGAAAAGAAGATGAATGGACAACCTGTTTTAAGTTTTAATATTCTTCACCTAATTTTTTTTAAATGTTTCTATTCACCTTTAATTGGAGAAGTGTCAGTGCTTCATTAGTTCTCCTTTCTTTCTTTCTTTCTTTCTTTAATCTTTCTTTCAGTCTGTCGGTCTGTCTGTCTGTACATCTGTCTGTCTGCCTGTCTGTCTGTCTGTCTTGTCAGCTGCTGTCCTTTTTTCTCTCCATAACACACAGCCTATTAGCGTCTTTGCCACTCCATTCTTTCACACTGATAACATTATATAAGCTAATGTCTGTGTGTCACACACAAACTCACATGCTTAAAGATGACACCCTGTCTGCTAGAATAACAAAACTCTGACAGAAAGATGTGATATCTGTGGCTACAGCAAAAAAATAAAAAGCTTGTGAGAGCTTAACGCTCTGGGATGTGCTTAAGTCATCACTAGTACACTGACAGCGGCATGACTGCGTGGCTTCAACATGCAGTTAAAGCAAAATCTATTCAGGCTGCCGCTTGCTGCTATAAATTGAGTCTATAAATGAGCCCGCAATGATGTGAACATTTATTTACAACAAGTGTCTCTTTCTGTCTCTCCCTCCTGTTGAGCTGCTTTTGTATTATAGGGTAAAGCTAATCTCTTAAAAAAGAAAAAATGGAAGCCCTCACCGCCCCACCCACCATACATCCTCCTCTGTAGTCCTCATAAATGATAATCACAATCTCTCTTCTCCACTCTTCTGCTGAAAAGTCATTTCACTCAATAGCTTTTTGTGTTGCTCGGAAGATCTACATGCAAGCCTACACTGGATTTTTCTCTCTCTATTGTATGTGTATATTTGAGTGTAATTAGCCTGTTTTGTTCTGAGCGTAAAGGCCAGTACAGGCAGATTGTCTGAGCTCCGGAGCACAGCCCCACCAGAGCCTGATTACAGCTTACTGTAGTCATTTTCTAAATGGCTCACTTCCACTCCACTTTCTCCCATGTACTCCCACCCTCTATCCTCCCATGCACACAAGTAAAGAGAAAAGAGTCTTTTATTAGATGTGGTTTGACCCAAACATCCCTAGCAGCTTGAATCCAAACTAACTTTCATTCTTCCTCTGTATGGTTTGTGACATGACAGTGGTGTTTAATGGTTTTTTAACTTTGTAAAATATCAGCCTGTACTGTTCTGTTTGGTCTTCTGTTCCATACAGTTGTGGTTGTAAACCGTGAATAGGTGAGCATTTAAACTTGGTCTATTCATGATTGGAAAGCAATCCGATCAGCAAAAACACATTAAGTGACCAAGTGTATATACCCCCAAAGAGTCTGGACAAGAGGAACAGATGAATGACATCATCAGTGGAGAGTGAGGGAGTGATAGACTGAAAAAGGACATTTGAGGGATGAAAACTAGGTCTCAACCTTGCCTTTTTCATGGGTATATCTGACAACGATAGAGAGTATGTTTGTGTCATGCTGATTTGTAAGTGCACTGGTTGGATTTTAATGAGCTGCATTCATGACCTTTCACTACTCTCTCTCTCTCCCTCTCTCTCTCAGTTTAAAGCACTTTTAATGACTGCTTTTTCATACAGTATTGCCAAAGCATTAATACACAGAAAAGATAATGACAATAAAATAATAATAAGATATAAAACAATAAAAATATGCACTATAAAAAACAATAAAAAGGTGCCAGATAATGAATAAAATAAAAACTATAATAACAATATACACTATACAATATAAAATAGGATACGCATTTTACAAGTCATTATGAGCATTAAAAATATGTTGACAGATGTACATTAATATACCCAAGGCCGCCGATAAGGGGGGACAACTGGACCTTTTGTCTCGGGCCTGGGCTTGAGGGGGGCCCAGACAATAGTGGTTTTAACCACCACGCAATTGCCCCCGCCCCGTAAGGAAAGCTCAGCAAAAACCACTTGAGTGACATGTTATTCTGGGTACACGCACAAATTACCTGTTGTCAGCTCGCTTTCAGAGCAGTTCACATTAGAAGCCGCCGGGTTCTGGTCAGTTCTTCAGATAGGACTTTGGGTTTGTGTTTGTAATTTATGGAGAAAAAATAAAATATATATATATATATATATATATAGGCCTTCCGAACTTCTTTCACCCACGTGCTCTCGCTCAGATATGCGCGAACGGATGAGTTAAGGGCCGTTCACACCGATAGTGTTTTGCGTTTGCCTGCTCTGTATTTCCATTGTTTTCCTATGTAAACACGCTGGATGAACATCCTTGACTGCTGCTCCGCATCTTGCTGTTTCTTCAGTGTCACACGCAGGACCGGCACATTTTTAGACACTGTGTCAAGTTAATAACACCTTCAGTTTTCAAAAATGCATGTCGAGACACCTGCGTTCTGTTTCATTTGTTGCGTTGCGTCTAGATTGTTTTTAGCGCATGTGTTACAATGTTTAACATTATTCCAGATTGTTCTGCAACAAGCAAAGTTTCAGTGCTTGATAAACAGCAATGTTTTTTTTCCTTCTGCTCTAGTGTCTTGAGGGGCTGCCTTGCCTTGTATGTTTACTGTTACAATACTGTTACTAATGTTGCCTATGATGCTTACAAAAAATACAGCCTTATGCAACATGGTGAACAATACACTGCAGCATCAGAAAATAAGCTCCTGGTGAAAGTAAAGTAAATAAGAAAGGAATATATTACTATTGTATATAAATCAAAGTAATAATAGTAATACTGTATCATATTATAATGACAAACTGGACAACAATAAATAATTTTTGGGTAATAATATTAATAATTAACTTAAATAACAACTGAATTCCAAAATGTTACTGGGTGAAGTAGTAGGTTTTGCACACCCTGTTCACATAAAAAAATAAATAAATAAATAAATAAAGAGTTTTGTAAAAATATATGTAGGTAAATATTGCTTTTTCCCTCCACAGGGTCCACAGAAAGTCTGTTCCATACTGTAGAGCACATCTAAACGCGTTTAGCGGGGGACGCAGGTATATAAACACAGAGACGCAACCGCGAAAACCGTCCGGGTAGCGCACGTTGATGGGATAATTTGCCCTTAATAGCATAGAATGCTCTTCTAGATTTCTCTTTTAGTGCATTCACTGTCAGACCAAAACTGCTGATTTTTAGACCGAGGTAGTTATAGTTTAGGGTGTGTTCTATTGCAGTGTTCCCCAGAGTTAATGTGTATCTGGTTTCCTGCAATCTGGCTTTTTTCTGGAAGATAATCATTTTAGTTTTTTCAAATTGACTGTCAGGGCCCAGTTCTGACAGTAGTTCTCCAGCAGGTCCAGGTGTTGCTGTAGCCCTTGTGCAGTAGCTGACAGCAGCACCAGATCATCTGCATAGAGAAGAAATTTAACTTGAGATCTATTATTTAGAGTAAGACCGGGTGTTGCAGATTGTTCCAGTAGCACTGCTAACTCATTAATGTATAAGTTGAACCAGGGGCGGACTGGCCATCGGGAGAACCGGGACTTTTCCCGAAGGGCTGGCCGCGAAACGGGGCTGAATGGGCCACTATAAGCTGAAATTGGCCGCCGCGATATGCCGAAGGGGGCAGCTCAACAACTTTTGGGCCAGTTTCTATGTAAACTCCTGGGCCGATTTCTCTTCCCAGTCCGCCCCTGAGTTGAACAGAGTTGGACTCAAACTGTAGCCCTGTCTCACTCCACGCCCTTGAGTGAAGAATTCTGTTCTTTTATTGCCAATTGTAACCCCGCACCTGTTGTCCCAATACATAGATTTAATTGTGTCATACATTTTACCCCCTATGCCGGATTGTAGAATTTTATAATATAGACCATCATCCCAAATGGAATCAATCGCTTTTTTAAAGTTGACAAAACATGAATAGATTTTGCCTTTGCTTTTTTTGGTAAAAGTGCTGGTTGACTATTTTGGTCGATTATTTTGGTTGTTTGGTTAATAATTGCCTCTTGTCTGAACTGTTTGTCTGGTTATACATATTTTAATACAGTGGTTGTTTCTGTTGTTGGTGTGCAGTAAGCGGGTGTACTTCACAGCTGTATTACCGTCTGGGAAACATGTTGTTCACCACAAATGACCAGGCATTATCTGTTGCTGCTTGTGCTGTCTGTGTCAGAGGGGTTGACAAGGCCGAGCCGTCATACTCAACACATTGAGGCTCATACCTGGCATTCTGTATGTATGGATTTGTGCAAATATATACTATATTAAGTTTCAAAACATGCATAGGTGCACTCATTCACACTCATTGGGTCTTATTTAAAAGCCGTGCGAATGTCTTCTGTCTGTCTGTGTGTCTATCTATCACTCTATCTGCAGCATAATCAAACGGGAAGTCGTTATGTTGCTCATACATCATGTACCAACAACACTTACAGCTTTGGCCACTGAAGGCAGTGTTCAGATTTCAGTAAGCACACAGTGATTTCAGCTAAAGAAAAGTCATCCTACTGTTTCTGATTTCACTGTGAGGTCTGTCTCTCCGTCCGTCCGTCCGCTTTGCATCTTTAGAGAGCATAATGATATATGCACCTGTTCAAGTGAGGTGTGGAAAGCCCTTGTATGGAGATGGTTTGGGCAGATATTATGCTAATTACTAACTGCTGGCATACACTCCCTCATTTAGAAGAATCCAGATTCATCAACATTAGAACAAGGGTAGAAAAATGTATGTGTTTTCTTATGTTCATCGTGGTCTGATTCTCCAAAGTCAAAATTAAAATCTGAAAGTTCAAAATTTAGAAAAGGTCACCTTAGATCACAGTTACTCATCCAAGAGGATGTGCGGAGGACGTGGAAGTGAGGAGAGAGAAAGAGAGAGATGAAACGCCTGGGGCATAGTCAGAGCACTCTGTCTGGTATGTTTGATGTTAAATTGAAGTTCAAATTTGAGATTAGATGTGTTTTGCTTGATGCCATAAGAGCACTTTGGCATGGAAAGGTACTTGAAGGTTTGCACAGATCCAAATACACTTGACTGATGGAAATGGAGCCAAATGTTATGAAGGAGGATATTTTGAAATCCTGATGTCCTAACTCTGACTTGATTGATTGATGTTAATACATGCCTGGCAGCTATCATAACTTTATTTTTTTAATTTAGGGTCTCTTTTTAAATGACAGAACAATGTTTGCCATAAAATTTTGTTCTTCACATAGAAATGTGTGAAATAACACTCAAACACTCATTTGAGATAATGTTTGGTTGCATTTCTCATGACACACTTGAGTAGAACACTTGCTGAATTGTAATGAATTCACTGAAAATGGGCGCATCAAACTGACAGATGGTAATTATGTCGTTGCTCCTATTTGTTGTGAAAGGATCCAAAACATGATTGCAAATCGTTTAGCTTTACACCTTTTACTTACAGTAAGCTTTTAATATGCAGCGTCCCTTTTAAATATTCATTTTAATTTATTTGTTTTGAAAATCCTTAAGTATGTGAGATTGCTGAAAATAAAAGCTGGATGGGTATTTTACAGGGTTAACTGTAACTGAGTGGTTGGACTTGTATAGTGATTTCGGGGGTGTAATGGTGATGAGGCAGGAAATCCAGAGTCAATCCATTTCACAGGTCCAGTTGTCTCGCTCAAGAGCACTTTCCAGAGTCACAGTCCTTTTGAAGGATCCTCATACAAATTGTTTCTGTCTAACACTGTATGTTGGACTATGTTCTGTTCTGTGGTTACTGTAATAGCTTCTAATCATCGATCTGTAAAGTGTTAATCCTACCACTGTGTCCAAACCAAGCGAAACATGACAAGTAATTTGTCAGTCCACACTGAGAGTAAAAATTTTGCACGACACCACACAATCATAGCCAGCCAGAACATTATTTATGTTTAAAGGTGAAATGTGTAATTTTTTAAAATGTTAAAATACTTTCTCTTAATGCGACTTAATATGCAGTTTTAACTGTAAGTAATCCATTGGTAGGGTGTAGTGTAGTTTGTAGTGTGTTGAAGTGTAACTCTGTGGCTCCGTGGAGCTATCAAAACATTGCTCTTTGTTTTAGCATCTTGATCAGCCTGACTTTTGCCATTTTTCCCCACAATTGTGGAAATAGTACCTGAACTAAAATCAGTTCAATGTAGAACTATAACCATTCTGATTAAATTCCAAGCATAATTTTTCCACCAGGGACACGAAAGCAGGAACTTTGTTTAAATAAGCTTTGACGTAAGCATGTGACTGTTGTGGTGGTGATGCCTAAACGGACTCACTTCAAAACATAAACAATGGGTGACTGTGAAAGTTTTCGTGTTGATTTTTATTGTCCTGTTTTGACGTGGAAAACTTCAGGTGGACAAGATTAGGAAGAGATGGAAAACAACAGGAGAGCGAGAGCAGAGAAGAGATGGCGTTGACGCTGTTTGTTACATTTGCATTATCATATGTGTGCTTCCAATAAACAATGCCACTTGAAACTATGTGTAACACTGATTTCAACTAGCAATGCAATCAGTGCTGTGATTCGTAGGATAGTACTATGTACAAATGGCAAACATAAAAAAGTCACTTGTAGCCTTCAGGTAAAACATCTTTACTAGTGAATAATACAAACAGTGAAGCCTTTAAAAGGTGCAAACAACATCACAAACAAAGTAAGCAGTGCAAAAAGGTAAGCAAAACATTGAAAGCACTGAACAGTAGAACAACTGAACTATATACATAATACAATGTACAAACTATATACGCGATAATCATGGAACGTAAATTATTTTATGATCCTTTATTTTCTTGTAGTCTTGTTTAGTTCTTTATTTTCAATCTACAAGTTTAATGTCATCAAAGCCTAACTTCACGAGGCAATCAGATTATTTGTACACCTCTTTTCTGTTTGACGTTTCAAACTTCTCCATAAATTCTCAGCGGATCCTGCACAGCAGCGTCTGTCCATCTATCCATCTATCCATTTAGATTTGAAATAGATAGCAATACAATAGCAGCAACTCAAGTTTTAACAAAGGTTACTAAGTGGACTTTTGCCAGTATCGGCTGTCTGATAGCTGATGATGTATTTTTCTTTACCAACGAGAAACGTTTGTTGTTCTGACGCCACCTCAGGAGCAGGTAATAAAAAGGTTTCTGGTTTGGTTCAGGTTTTATTTCCACATGGAACTAGTTCAAGTGGTGGAAAAACAACTAAAACCTGAAATAGTTCCAAGAACTAGGAAAATTTCCTTCAGTGGAAAAATGCCTATTGCAAAATTGGCTCAACCAATGGTGTGAGCTTGGGGGTGGGACTATCTGTTTTTCCAACCAATGGAAGACATAGTGCATGTATTTTTGCATTTCATTTTGTAGTGCTAGTGGCTTAGAAAATGCACTTTAGCTTCATTATACAGTTTTTGGACAAATCAGCTCAATGCTACATAAATAGAAACCAATTGCGCTGGTGAGAACATTGTTGAATTTAGTTCTGAATTACTGAGGTAAGGTCTAATTTCTGTCTCTCTCTCTCTCTTTCTTTTTTCCTCTGTAGTGTGAGGAGGAGTGTGTGGCCCATGTTGCTCTAGGAGTGTGTGTGTGTGTATGTGTGAGTGTGTGTGTGAGAGTGTGTGAGTGCGTGCGTGTGTGTGTGTGTGTGTGTGTGTGTGTGTGTGTGAGATGCTGGCCTGTCTGCCAGGGCCAGGTGATCTCTCACTTCAACTCCACCCCCACTCGCAGATGAACACTGGACTTCAGAAATGTGAGTAGAAGCACAACATACACAAGCACACTGCATACATGTTGTCCTCCTAGACAGCACTCTCAAAAGAACCACACTTAAATCATGATGTGTGTGTGTGTGTTTGTGTCAAAAGATGTATCTGTTTTAATTAGAGATGGGGGGTGAGAACCACGCAGACTCAAGTGTGTGAGAAGATGAAATGTACTGTGGCATTAGGTCAACGAATACTATAAAATGCAAACTCAGAATGAGCTTACAATAGAC
Source organism: Myxocyprinus asiaticus (assembly GCF_019703515.2). Lineage (NCBI taxonomy): Eukaryota > Metazoa > Chordata > Actinopteri > Cypriniformes > Catostomidae > Myxocyprinus > Myxocyprinus asiaticus. The sequence continues at coordinate 37,037,142 of NC_059346.1, read as the reverse complement.
CTCTTTCACATTTCTGGCTTTTGGAACATGGAAGTAAACAATAGCAGGGTAAACTTCTATAGCAATGAATGGGAGACCACAGCAAATATTATTTTTGCTTTCCCATTTGCTCCAATAACAAAAGCAAAAATCCATTATTATGTTTCCACGACTTTAAAATAGAGCGCACTGGAGAGTAACAGTAAGAAGAGAGAAAGATGCCAAATTTACTGTCACTCTCTCAGCAGCTGTATTAGAAACCCTATTGCAGCCTATTTTTTTTTTTTACTAATTCAAGGCTAATATAATACACAGTATAATGTTATAAAATTACACTTTATAATCAAAAACATTTAAATGTAAAAAAAAATTTTGCTAAGTAAATGCGTCATCTATGGCTGTCAACAGGGCTGAGAAATATTACCAAACTTCGAATTATACAGTAAGTCGTCATCAGTGCTTGGCACACATCCAAAATTCGAAAGCATATTTTAGCATTCAAATGTGCATTTTTATGTTAAATTCTCTGAATACTCTAATTTTGAATTTTTATTTGACAGCCTTGGTGTCATCACAGTGTGTAGGAAGTCTGGTTAGGGTTAGGTTAGGTTAGGTTAGGGATAGGTTTAAGTTAGGGTCCTCCATACAGCTAGATTACAAGGGTTTTAGTGTAATGATAAACACACTGGAACAAAGGTACACTTATATTTTTTTAATACTGACACTGACTTGCCTATGCTACTTCTATGACTCAACAATAAGTAAAAAAGTAATTTGAGTACTCGTTGTGCAATGCACTGAAGTCCAAAGAAGATGAATGAGAAACAAGTTAGTAAAAGATTGCAATATATCATAGTTTTAATCCACAATACACTAAACCGAAGGAATTGCAATATTATTGCGATCCTGATATAATATTGTATCGCCAGGTTCTTGCTGATTCCCACCCCTAATCTTGAGTGTTCTAATTGCACAAATTCACATGCACATTGTCAACCATGACATTAAAATGCATTTAAGAAAGACAAGATTAGATCTACAAAAATAGATAAATGTCTGAGGAGAGACTAAACGGGACTGGGAGAGAGAGGGAGAGAATGGAAGATGTTTAGAATGAGAGAAAGAGAGAGCGAGAGAGCAGTCATTTGTGAACAAAAGCATATTTCCCGTGACAGATTGTCAAATCACAGGTTTTTTTTAGGACGGTTTACAAGGGACAATACCTGCTGAAAATATCACCTTTTCCGTGTGTGGGCAGACATCCCGTCGGATTAGCTCTCCATCAGTATGACAAATTATGCTATGGAGACACGCGGCCGGGGGAGTGCCGATGGCCTGGAGACTGAGTCTCACATTGCCTCAGGAAGACCCTCATCAACCAGCAATTACTGATGGACTGGAGACATATCTTTAACTGCAGGAGAGAACAGCAATGACAGAGTCAAATTTCTTGCTATTGGAAACACAGAAAGAGATGGAGTCATATTACAAACTACAGGAAATACAGGGGGAGAACAAGTAGGAGAGAAACTGGAGGCATATCTCTGACGTAGAGACTGCTGATGACATATCTTTAACTGAAGAAGAGAATTCAAATTACAGAGTCAGATTTCTAACTATTAGAAACAAAGAAAGAGCCTGTTTACAACTGGTACTAAGATGCGCTTTGGGTGATCAGATGACAGATGGACAGGCGAGACAATATTGTTTACACCTGATTGTACTGTGCATCTCTTTTGAACACTTGAGTTCAGATTTCGTGGGGAGGGTCTCTGATTTCAGGATGCCATACATCAATTACTATGTCAGCATTGCTGCATGTTAATAAAGTTTTAAAAAAAAAAAAAAAAAAGGAAGTTACATTACTTGAATCCAGGGCTTTACGTAGGGCTGGGCAATATGGGCAAAATATTATCACTGTATTTTATTTTTTTTTCATATTGCTCATTATTGATATTTATCACGATATTCATTTCACGTTTGTTAGACTTCAAGAATTAATTAAACATAACTTGTTTGTTTACAAGTAAACTCCAGAGGGTAAGCGACCTTTTAAAGTATACTCAGTTTAGGATTCCTACATAAGGGATATGACTAGTGAACTAAAAAATTAATTAGCAAAATTTTGTATTGGCACACAGAAGAGTGCATTCAAAATATTTATGTTTTTTAATACTACAGTTTATTACCACTACAATTTTAATACAATATCACATTTTAAATTATTTGATATAATGATATATTTTTATTACTATAGATATTCTTCACCAGATAAATCATGATGCTGCAACACCATCGTAATTTCCTTGACTGGGCATTTCCCCCCTAACAGAGAATATACATTTCCTTAATTCCTGCTGTGTAATAAAAAAAAAACAGTAATGCTTTAGTAATTATTTTTAAGTGTTTTATTAATGTAATGGTTTAGAAATAGACCACTGAAAATCCCATATCCATCGACTACTAATCTGAATAAACTATTTGAGGAAAACGTCTCACTATGGTGTTTCTCTAAATCTAAGAAACATGTATTCAACCACCTCCAAATGTGGTAGAAATGGACAAATCTCAATAAATTTTGGACCCCGTTTTCACCTTTTTAGAATGTGCATTTTTATGTTAAATTCTCTGAATACTCTAATTTCGATATTTTTATTTGACAGCTTTGGCGTCATCACAGTGTGTAGGAAGTCTGGTTAGGGTTAGGGTTAGGTTAGGGATAGGGTTAAGTTAGGGTCCTCCATACAGCTAGACTACAAGGGGTTTAGTGTAATGATAAACACACTGGAACCAAGGTACACTTATATTTTTTTAATACTGACACTGACTTGTGTCAAGTGTGCTACTATGCTACATTTTGGACCCTGTCTTTTTGAGTCTACTATTTCAAAGGGATGGCCCAAAACACATCTTAATACCAGGTGCAACTGGGCCAAACAGATCGAGTCATATTACTAACTACACACGGGGGGATAACAGGTAGGAAAGAGAAACTGGTCTGCTATGACGGTGATTGTCAGGGACTTAATTTAATGTTCCACTATATTTTAAGAGTTTGGACGTGAATGAATATGGAATATCCAAATTTAGACTTAAACGTGGTACTGAAATGTCTTGGCGCAACGACCAAATTCTTAGGAAAATAGCAAATTGCTCTTTGCGCCATTTCATTTACATACAATACACCCACAGTGGCGCAAACACTGCAACCCACGCCCATTTGCACTTTGCGCTGGCACGAAATTTGCACTTAGAATTAGCGCTGGCACGAAAATTGGATAAGATGTTGCACACGATCGTAGCGTGTTGCTCTGTGCTTTGCACACTCACGAAAATAGAGCCCCATATGCACATAAAGGCACAATGGAGCCCAATTGGCCCACAGTGTTTTGACTCTGAACTGCGTAATTGAGGGTGACATAGAGGATTAATTAGTTTGCCACATGCTTTGCTTGGATGTTAATGAAGATATCTTAAAGGTTAAGTGTTCTGAGAGATTAAACACCACACAGAAATGCATTATAACTGGATAGAAACAACGATGAAAGCATTACCTGGACATAATCTCTTAATCAGAGTGGCCTTTAAATGGGCAGTGTAGCTCACGTTTGGTCCAGTCGCTCATGATGAAATCTGAAAAGTCTGCACCAGAGGTTATGCTAAAAGTATTATCTGTCACATCTGTCACAGTTTTTGTCGTCGTCTAATTTTATCCTTCATACTTTCCCTGATGATGACGATTCTGTCATTTCTCTGATAATTATGTACACGTCTGTCATTCCTTTTGTGAATGTAGATTTGATATTGTCTTGATAAAGCCAATATTACTCAATTAAAAATGAATATGTCATTCATCTTATATGTGCACATCCTCCTACACCATTTTACCTGTGTATATCTGTGGGTTGTGTAGCATCCTGATGATCAAACCAAACGACCTCCACTTAGTAGCACAACATTTATTGAAAAAGCAAGACCAGAACAAATTGTTGCATTTAATTCAATTAAATTAAATTCAAAACGAAAAAAGATACAAAACAGATTTTTAAAACACCGCGTCACCTAATGTGATGTGATGATGCGAACTCTGATTTAAACCTTCTGTGGCATGTCACTAACTACCCTTTCAAACCGTGTTCCCTGCTGTGATCCAGATGTTACTAGAACACATCTGGCATGGGCACATTCGCTCAGGAGACGCAGGATGCAGACAGGAGGACAGGAAGAGACTGAATATACCTTGGAATGCAGGAACAAACAGCCATTACATACTCATGAAAAGACAGGCAAAAAAGATAGGCTTTTGTCTAGATAGGGCATGCTTTCTTTTGCTTTCGCTCTCTCTGAACCCTTTCAAAGGAAGCTGAAAAGAAAGTGAGATGAGCAGGGAGGAAAAGATGGCTTAAGATAAGAAGAAAGAGATGAACAAAAGTAGGAGGATTCGCTTCTCCATGTGGTGTAACCCTATATAAGGTAATATATGAACACCCACTCAGATCAGCAGAGAGGAAGAGTCTCTCGGATTAGAGAGTGTTTAAAAGTGTGTGTGTAAGTGTGGAGGGAGAAATGGCAGTTAGGAGATGTGTATGGTGCGCTTAGACAGAAAAGGTTGACAATAGCTGTGTAACAACCCTGTGTGTCTGTAATGGGACTCCTGGGGTTTGGCTGATTACTGTGATCCTCAAATCACTGCTGATGAGAGAGAGGGAGTGAGAGAAGCAGGGAGAGGGAAAGGTTAGTGAAAAATACTTTTTTTAATGATAAATCCCAGAGAGAAACGAGTCAGAACTAGCACAGAGCCTCACGACGAGGAAAATTTCTGGAGATGTTCACATCCCTCGAGAAGAGGCACAGGGGAAGCACTGCTCATTGTCCACGAACACACTGCAAATTTATGGGAGTTTTAAACCTGTATTACTTACTTCTGTGAAACACAAAAGATGTTCATTTCTTTGCTTCTTTTTTCCATACAATGAAAGTGAATGGTGACTAAGGCTGTCATTCTGCCTACATCTCCTATTGTGTTCATTTTTGTGTGGACTCTCTCTTTAAAGGCAGGAATGAATCCCCTAAATTTTCATTCAGTGTGTGTAGAGAATAGAGGAATCGCTTCTGAAATGTAAATGATTGACATTGTGATACACATAGAAACATCTTGGTTTATTGCTGTTGCAAGCAAGACACATTGATGGCAAAATTTCAAGCCATTTGATGTTTTGGGCTATTAACAAAGTAATATTTGTTACCGGAGATCGTAGAAGCATGTTTAAATATTTCATTAATAACTAGTTCAGTTTGGTTCTATACACACTACACAGATTTTATAAGCGATGTGCACAGAGAGTCATTAATCGGAGTCAAATTAAAGCGTTCGAAGCACCTTTATTCGAATACTAAAATCACTATTCGGTTATTCTACTCCTGCAATAGAGGTCTTCAACCCAACTCGAGCCTGACGGGACCAGGGAATCTGTCAGGTTTTGGGCCAAATTCGAGTATAGGGCGAGTTAGGGGGCTGTTCAGACATGTTTTTGCGTGCTTCTGTGCTGTTTTCCCAATTGTTTTCTATCCAAACATTCGCTGGATTTTTGACAGTTGCGCCACATCTCACTTTCTTTCCAGCATCTCCCGCGTGACTGTCACATTTTTTAGATACCATGTCAAGTTAAAAAGAACCTTAATATTTATAAATGCATTTCGAGACACCTGCGTTTTGCTGCATTTGTTGCACTGCATGATTTCATGTGACTGGTACACTGTTACACATAATTATTTTTTCACCTGGAAACGCTGTAGCGCTTGATAAGTCAATGTTTTTCCCTTTTGCTCTGGTATACAGGCAATAATTCCACAAGTTAAATGCTAAACCATTTAAAAATCAAACCATCCCAAAGAGGCTAATAAACCACAGCAGTGTAACTCCATGCACATGACAATACTAGCATTCGATGCCTCACGGAAATGTCAATCGGCCCGGACAGAGCACAGATCAGGTTTTGCACTTAAATTACAAATTTTCCATTTGTTAAGAATACTATATTGCGGGGGCCTGGGTAGCCCACCCCTGGAGTCGCGAGTTCGAATTCAGGGCGTGCTGAGTGACTCTAACCAGGTCTCCTAAGCAACCAAATTGGCCCGGTTGCTAGGGAGGGTAAAGTCACATGGGGTAACCTCCTCGTGGTCGCGATTAGTGGTTTTCGCTCTCAATGGGGCACGTGGTGAGTTGTACGTGGATCACGGAGAGTGGCATGAGCCTCCACATGCTGTGAGTCTCCGTGGTGTCATGCACAGCGAGCCACGTGATAAGATGCACGGATTGACGGTCTCAGAAGCGGAGGCAACTGAGACTTGTCCTCGGCCACCCGGATTGAGGTGAGTAACCGCGCCACCACAAGAACTTACTAGGTAGTGGGAATTGGGCATTCCAAATTGGGAGAAAAGGGGATCAATTATTTTTAATTTTTTTTAAAGAATACTATATTGCAGGCAGTGACAGTTTGATTATTTTTGTTTGACTTTAATATGAGTGATTTTATCATTTGAAGATCTATGTTCTGTGCTATTTAAGCTCATAGCTCACTGTGGACTTTATTCCCTGTGATTTTGAGTACTGTTTGACGCATATCCATTGCAATAAACGTTCTTTATTCCTGAGTCCCGACTCACGACGAAGAACAAAATAACCATTCATGAACCCTTGGCATTAACAGAATATTGAATACAGTTACTGTGATTTTATGTAAATACGGTTTTCACTAACTTTTTCAGGAGTTAATTTGGTTGTACAATGTGGTTGTCACTCCCGTACAGAATGTGATTTAAGGAATATTTCTCCAAAAATGTAAAAATCTGTCTTTACTAATTTCGCTCCCTAATTTCTCTCTTCCTCTCTTTCTTGCATGGGAAACAAAAGTGAAACAAAGTGATCGTATGGTTTCAGAAGCCTTGGAAATAAATTACTTTTACTGTGGTTTTATGGTGTTTTGTTTTGTTGTTTTTTCCAAGCTTGACAGATCGGTGTCACTTTTCACTATCATTATATGGCAAATTAACTTTGTAAATGCTTTTTAAAAATTCACCTTTTGTGTTCCACTGAAGAAATAAATTCATACAGATTTGGAGTGACTTTCCCCTGCCCTCCACTAAAAGTTCTCAGAATGTATTGCATGACTGCTGACCTGTCTGTTGTTGTCTAATCCTAACAAGATTGACTCCTCATTACCACCAGCCGGCCTCCCCTAGGAAGTCACACTACAGGGGAGCATGCCTCTGACAGTGGAAATAGGCAGCAGTGAAAATAGGGAGCACTCCCTTGTGAGTTATTAACAAAATGACTCTCCTCTCCCTCTCTCCTTGATCTAATCCTCGATGGTTCATTTATTGAGCCCAGAATGGCTCTTCCTCCGATTTCCCTTCTCTCTTTTCTCTCTCTTTAAGAGGTGAGCAAATGCAGGCAGCTAGTGAAGGCAGCTGACATGCCCTGAGATTGGCAGGAAAGCTATTTAGCTAAGAAATGTGAGGTGCCATTTTGTTTAGTCAACAGCCCACATAGATAGAAAGAGAAAGAGTAAGAAAAAGAGAGATAGACAGATGAGATGAGTGAATAGCAGGACAGGTGAAGCTCTGTGAGGAGACAAAACCAAACTTGCACTCAGAAGCCAATGAAGTTGAAATCTTAGATACTGTTAAAACATCTTACACCCTGTCTACACTGGACGTGTCGAAACGAACGTTCTAAACCATTTATTTGTCTTGTTGTTAGGAGTAGCACCAGCGTGTGCAGCGCAAAATGGCGTTGCAAGTTTTCACAATTAATGTAAATTAAAAGTAATTTTACAGTGGCATAGACATATAACTGCAGCATATAATGTATAAAAGTGTGGCAGGGGACACTTCAAAAATTAATATTGGTGATCAGATCGGTATAGGCCGATCACAATGTTAAAATATCGGTAATCTGTATCGACCTCTAATTTCTTGATTGGTGCACCACTACTTTCAGTTACCAATAAGAGTTTACTACTCTCAGCTTTGCTTAACACATTTTTAAAGGTGCAGTGTGTAATTTCTGCACGTTTAGTGGCACCAAACAGAATTGACTGTTGTTTCACAAACACCCCTCCTGTTTGCCATTGTTCAAATTAGAGGTCACGTTAACTGAATATTTTCCGTCATTGACCGATTTGTTTTTTGGAAAAATCTGAAGGCCGTCCGTCATTTTGACGGATTACATGGAGGGTGATCTATTGTAACTTTTAACTGTAATTCCCGCCCCTGTCCAGTTGATGGCGAGTGTGCATATTAATTAGCTATTATCTAGCATTGTCTCGTCTTTGATCTCAGTGCATGACGTCTTTGTCCTGTGTAGCTTTAGTCAACGCTACATACAATTGTAAAAATGTCACGGCAGCTGAGTGTGAAAAGTTTCTTCAAACGGCCAAATAGTTGTGATGTTGTTGATAAAAGAGGTGAAAAAAGTGGGGCTGATGCAGATGCAGTGGAAGATGAAGGACAAACAACAGACAACATTTATCAGTCACCTGCAGTTAATGTTACGGGGCAAGCAAGTGGCAGCAAGGAGGTCAGGAGAGAGTTCCGGGTCCAGTGGGAGCAGGAGTTCACGTGGCTGAGGAGGGAAGGTGGCAAAATGTTCTGCGACATCTGCATAAAAGCTAACATGAGTAACTGATTTGTCCAAGAGTGCACGACGATGCAGAAATCAGCTTTGAATGATCACAAAAGTAGCCATAGCCACATCGAAGCTTCACGGGTGGTCAACCAGAGCGTGGCAATGGTCAAACATGTAGAGAAATCACAGGCTGCCTGTAACGAGACATTAAAAACACAGTTTAAGGTTGTGATCGTTATGGCAAATACAAACACCCCGAGCCACCTATATCCTAACCTAATACACCTCTTAGAATCTGCTGGGTATCCAAACCTGAACAGTGCACACACGTACACCCACCACAACACTGTCAGATGGAGGAGGCTATAGCAATGACCATAACCAGCGCAGTGGATGGCAGCCTCACCAACAGCAGATACATTGGGATAATAGTAGATGAAACTACTAATATCACGGTTGAGAAAATGCTGATCACATACCTTCAGCAGAGAGGGGAGCCTGAAACTGTGTTAATTGGAAATCATGTAATACCCTCTGGCACTGCAGAATGCATCACAGCAAAAATAAAAGATATGTTGACAGGTCGTGGTGTAGCTATGGGTTGGGTAGTTGGACTGGCAAGTGATGGAGCGAATGTGTTGGTGGATCGAAAGGCCGGAGTTGCACAACAGCTGCATCAGAATGACTGTCCCTACCTCATAAACATTCACTGTGGTGCGCACAGAACGGCACTGGCTGCCCGTGATGCCTCCAAGGCTGTGCGTGAAATAATTGCATACGTCACCACTATTAATAACATATACACGTACTACAAGAATTCCCCCATTCGAACACACAGATTAAATGAACTCCAAAACGAAATGGAGGAACGCGATATGTTGAGCCTAAAACAACCATCGGCTATGCGCTGGCTGTCATTGGAGAGGGCGGTTAAGGGCATAAATGCCAACTGGGTTTCTCTGGCGTTGGAGTTGGAGGAGGAGGAAGCTGCAAGGGACTGCCCAGTAGCTAAGGGTATTAGAAACCACCTCCAAAAATGCACATTCCCTGCCTTAACTCACCTGCTGACTGACATCTTGTCCGTGGTGAACCGCATGAATCTCACGTTCCAAAAAGAAGATGTTAACATCTCCTCCGTCCAACCTATCGTGAACATGACCCTTGCTAGCCTAGAGGACTTGATGAATGGGCCAGGTGAGGTGGAGACAAAATTCAATGAGGCTTTACAAGACAGCAAGTTCTGTGGCATAACGCTGACGCAGGCAGACGCGCAGAGCTTTTCAGTTTTGCACACAGAGTACATCGCGGAGGTCACCAAATCTATCAGAAAAAGATTCTCTTTGGAGCATGTGGGCCTCATCGCTGACCTCGACACCGTACTCAATGCATCTTGCTATCCGGGTGCTGACAACACATTGAAGAGCTATGGGCTTGATGCTTTGGAGCATGTCTGTGACCACTACGGGTCACAGAGGGGTGCGGCTGCGCCACTGGTGCAGAAGGAGCGCATGCTGTGGGATTTACTCCCGGTGAAGCGAGTACTTGCAGGATCAGGAAATCCCACATTCAGAGAGTCCTGCAAACTTTTGATCGCTTCCCTGGGAGAAATGTTTCCCGACTTCAAAACTTTGGCTGAAGTAGCGCTGGTAATTCCAGTCACCAGTCTGGCAGCAGAGCGTGGGTTCATCCTAATAATAGATTATGACGGAATTTTTACAACCCTGTCCGTCAAAATGATGGACGATGAGAAAGTCTAACGCAACCACTGGTTCAAATGGCATCTGACCCTTAACGCATAGTGTTGGTTGAGCCAGTGTTGCTTAATGTCAGGCTGGTCTGGATGGTTAAGCACATCAGTATTGAATGTCTTATAGAGCCAGTGTTAACACTCTTCTGGGACATCAACCTTCGAATGGCTTTCTTACAATTGTCTCTGCATGTCAAAGGGATAGTTCACCCAAAAATGAAAATTCTCTTATTTACTCACCCTTATGTCATCCCAGATGTGTATGACTTTCTTTCTTCTGCAGAACACAAATTAAGATTTTTAGAAGAATATCTCAGCTCTGTATGTCCATACAATGGAACTGAATGGTGACCAAAACTTTGAAGCTCCAGAATGCACAAAGGCAGCACAAAAGTAATCAATATGTATAAGTGGTTAAATCCATATCTTTAGAAGCAATCCAGTCGGTTTTGGGAGAGCATTTAACAAAATGTAACTACTTTTTCACTATTAATCTTGACCCCAGCAGTCTCCTTGGCAATCATGATTTCAAGCTCGATTACACTTCTTAGCGCTCTGCGCATACGTCAAGCACTAGGAAGGGTAATCAAGCTTGAAATCATGAACGTGCCTAGAGACTGCAATGGCAAAATGTACAGTTGGTCTATTCCCAACAAAAACCACATAGATTGCTTCAAAAGACATTTAGAAAACCACTGGAGTCTTCATGCTGGCTTTATCTCCTTTTTGGAGCTTCAAAGTTTTGGTCATCATTCACTTGCATTGTATGGACCTACAGAGCTGAGATATTCTTCTAAAAATCTGTTTGTGTTCTGCAAAAGAAAGAAAGTTATATACATCTGGGATGGCATGAGGGTGAGTAAATAATTAGAGAATTTTCATTTTTGGGTGAACAATACCTTTAAGGTGAGATAGGAGACAGTTAAAGGGCCCAGACTGTGGGTGTATGTTCCATCATTAATGGAGGAATTAAACCATATAGTCTGTCTTATGTGTATTTCTCCCTGCATAAGTCTTCATATTCCAACAAGTAGAGATTGTTTAGAATGACTCACCATGTTCAGTCCAGTGTTAGGGTGTTAGTTGCGGTGTGTCACTATGTAAAAAGTTCAATAGTGTTTTTTGCAATTTGATGCTTCGTGGGAAGTGTTGGGTATTTGTTCAGTGTTTGAGGTATTTTTTTAGAGGGCAGTGTGAGCTGTGAGCAGTGACTGAATCAGCTCAGGCTGGATGAAAGAGCTCAGTCACAGTGTACAGGCTGTCTATCCGCTCACTGGGGATGAGGGGGCCAGGAATGCATAGAAATGCATGCTAATACTGTGTGTGTGCGTGCGTGCATGCGTGCGTGTGTGTGCATGTTTAGCTATAGTTTGGGGATAAAAAAACAAATCCTAAAAAGTGAGATAAATCTGACAAAATCTCCCTTTGGGAAAGTTCAAGGATGTCCTCAATTGGAAAATCATTTTATAAATAAAGCAAATACTGTATTAAAATTCTCAATGTAAAAAGCTTTCTTTTAGGGGTAGTGTGTGTTTGTGTTATGGTTAGTCTATTGCAGAGGTCGGCAACCTATGGCACGCATGCCAGCATTGGCATGCGGAGGGGTAATCACTGGCACACCAGCAAGTGCCAGAGAGGAGTAGACTATTTTATTTATATAAATTCCGCACCTGCATTCCAGTCTACATCTTGATGTAATCCTCATGATCACGCAGCGTGTTTTCATGAGCTGAATGGGAGGCTAAACAAAAGGTTAAAATATGACAAAACTGCAGTATACCCTACAGACTCGTGCATCACGAGCCGGCAGCGCTTCACTTTCGGTTAATCGTGCGAGTAATCGCGCCCGCTTTGCTTCGGTCAGGCTGCGCGGATGACAGCCTACATTCAGTATTTCATTTGTTTCTTTTTGCTTTCAGAACAACACTTGATGTAATAAGGAAAACACCACTATTAATCCTTGAGATTTCCAACCCAGCATACAGTCTCGTCACACTTTAATAGTGTTTAGTCTCCCGTTCAGCTGATGAAATCACGCTGTGTGATCATGAGGAAGGATTACATCCTGATGTAGATTGGACTGCAGGTGCGTCGGCATAGCCATTGACCAGGAAAATAAAAAATGGCACTCCATGTCAAAAAGGTTGCCGACTCCTGGTCTATAGTATTAGTAATTTGCTTTATATAAAAATAATAGTTTATGGTATGTACCTATTTAGATAGTAAATGTGTGTGGGTCATGTTTTGTCTATATTGTCCCCACAAGGATTGTAAAACCTGAAATCAGCTACATTGTGGAGACCAGCCAACTGTCCCCTGCTTCATAATTGTACTAAATAATGTCTTAATGAAAATGTAAAAATGCAGAAAGGTTTCTGTGAGGTTAACGGGGTAGAAAATGTCATTAGCTCAGTATTAAAACAATAAAAGTTGATAGAAAGTTGACACACAAACCTGTGTGTGTGCGTGCCTCCATGTCAGTGTGAGCAAGGGAAGTGCAGGTGGGTGCTCATCAAAAGGCCCCCATCTCTCTTTATATCTCTCTTTCTCCCCCACCTCTCTCTCTATCTCTTTTCTCCTCACCCCTCAAGTGATGAAAGCTTGTTTTATACAAAGACCCCCTTTCAGCAGCCTGACAGCAGCCTCACAGAGAGCACTTATCATCCTCAATTCCTTCTTTACTCTTGCTCTCTCTATCTTCCTTTGTTTTTCTCTCTATCTTTCACCCACTCTACTTTATTCTCATCCCATCGCATCAGAGGTGTCATGGCAGGTGAAGATGTCATTCTCAGGAAGAGCAGTGTTGTTCTTGGGGAAAGAGCTTATATTGTGAGCTGAGACTTGCACACCTCTGTATGGTAGAAACCAGCTAAATTATTTACTCCATGAATGTTCTACCTTTTATATTCACCATTAAAAGCATTATTGTGATCCTGAAGATAATCACAATACGTTTGTGTAGGTGTACACGTGTACATTTAGGTGTGAATGTGTATTCCTGCTTGGGGAATGTGAGACAAGCAGCTTTATTGGTTGCAAAGGACAGTCTCACAACAAGCATTGAGAGAGAGAGCGAGAGAGAGAGAGAGAGAAAGAAACAAAGATTCAGAGAACGAGCTCATTAATAGGTAAGAGCATGTAAGTGTAAGATGCTAACCACATGCACTGTTGCTTTCTTCGCTTTTATGGTAGGTGCTTTTCTCAGAGAAAGGTCCCATGATGGGTAGAGCAAGAGAGGTTTTAATTCCTTATTCACACTCGAGACAGACACCTTGTAAGACAATCAAACAGACACACACCGTGTGCAATCACAGTGGTGTTGTTAAATATAACAGCGGCACTTAACAGCTTTTGCTGTTGTCTGCAGTGTGAGTTTTCAAACTGTGTGTGTGCGCCTGTGCTTGCAGTTCCTGCTATGGCAGATCACACCTTGGCATGTAGGAAGTATGTTACATATGGTAGTGATGTAGAGGAAATGAGGAAGTGAACATTCATCAGAATTTGTCTAGAATTCAACTTAACACGCAAACACTCACATAAGGACACCACTGGATTCGATTTGATGAGCTATTCAAGTCACAGAATTTCAGACTATACATCCTGTGCTGCATAGCATAAAAGTACAAGTTACAAATTATGTTAAAAGGGCTACTCCAACTCACTGTAAATTAATATTATTGAATATTATCCGTTTTGTCACTGTTACATGTTTTTGTATTGTGTATACAAACTAAATTGTTACTTCAAGACAAATGTCCTCTTTATGGATCTTAATACTGTGCATAATACATCTTATTTTTTTCATATTAAGAAGATAAATATTTGTATTTGCACTTGTGTGTTTGGTAGGTGCTTTTATCCAAAGCAACTTACAGTAGATTCAAGGTATACATTTTATTAGTATATGTGTTTCTTGGGAATCGAACCCACAATCTTCCCATTGCTGGCTCCATGCTCTACCGGTTGAGCTAGAGGAACTCTAAACATGAATAAACCTATATACAGTATAGCGTTGTGGTTACGTTTCGCTTCTATAATTCAGGAGACAGCCATCTTTTTAGTATTAAAAAAGTCATAACCAAAGTGGAAAGTGGAGCATAAAAATATTTACCTGGACAGCAGACAGTATAATCATGAAGGTATTGTAATATGCATACATTGGTATGATGGTCACATAAAATTAAGCTGAAAGCAGAGTATGTGAGTGGAGTGGAGAGGCTACAATTCCCCATCTGCACTCAGAGCACTCTGTAATCACTCCGCTTGAGCTCCACTCCAGGTTGTCCATTTCCCGCTCACTCACTGGTAAGAGAAATCTTGCTCCGTGATCGTTCCATTGCAAAAGTTTCGCTTAACTACCATTCCACTGTAAAGTTATTTCAGTATGCTTCTTAAATATCATAAACTTGTGTGCACAAGATGTGTTAAATAAAAAATAAATACACAATACAAGGGGAAAAGTTTAACATTAAAATGTTAATGTTATTATTATTAGGCCTATTGTTGCCCTTACTATTATTGCCCTGTTTACATTTAATTTATGAATTAACCTTGCCCTATAATTCTGGTTGGTTGCTTGAAAGGTTGGCTAAATGTCATTCTCAGAATGTTATACACTTTTTTTTTTTCTTTTTTTTTTTATCAAGACTAAATAATACTAAAGAGCTGTTCAGCCGTGACGTCAATTTGTAGGCGAACCCAGAAGTCTAATTCGCCATGGGTTCCCTGTGGATTTTCTTCAAATGTGAATTTTGAATCTGCCAACAAAAAAAAAAAAAAGTATGTAATTCAGTACGGCTTCAAAATTCCCATTTGCGGTTTGACTGTGTGTAATTTATGTTGTAGAACAAAATGTCCTTATGTTGTTAAGAAATGTTTACCACAGACCTCATTTTTCTCAAAAACCCATAGGAAAATCCCGAGGGAACTTATGGTGAATTCTCTTCCGGGTTTTAGGACTACAACCTGAACAGCTCTATTTAAACTATATGTCCCTTGCTGAATTCATATTCAGAAATATTACCTTTTAAAGATTTTTAATCTACCCTTCTCTACCTCTGCGAGCGTTTGCTGAGCTTCTTCATCTGAAAATGTAAATTGCATAAATTACAGCAATCAATTATGCAATATTAACAAATTAATAAGTTCAGTTGGTGATTTAAGTCATTTAAAGTTCAATTCTATTCAATGTGGGACATAATATAGTTGAGATGGCGATGCATTAGATTAGAATGGTGATATGATTATTCAAAATATTTAATAGGAGAGAGAGAAAGAGAGCCTCTGTATTACTGACCTTTTAGATTTTCTTTTCACATGTGAACAGAACAATTTATCGTTTTTTTTCTGGACACATGCCTTTTAACATCAAACCTTTGGTCGTGACAATCACCTCCCCACACGTTGTTCTTCACCGTCATTCATTTTCAATATGCATTTGTTTTTTTTAAATCACATTATTTCTGATAATATTTCAGAAATTCCATCTTTCATGCCAATAGTGTTTAAAGCTCTGCTTAACACATGGTAAATTCTAGCTGCATTATTGAGCACTTTATTGAACTGAGAAAACAATGACTCTTAAGACTTTAAAAAAAACCCACTCCTCACTCCAGGCAAAATTATCCTGCTCACATATTCTGGCTAGAATGAAAAACATTTCCAATGGTTGCTATAATCTGGATATTTATCCCTGTTCCCCTAAGTTTTCTTACCTGCTCTGCTCTCTGTACAGAATGGACGGGTCATACCTAGCCAAAGTCAACTTTACCAGCCATAATGTATTTTTCTTCTTCATTTTTGTCCCTTTTTTCCTCCCTATAGGGGACACTACACAAAGGATGAGATCTGCTCAGTATCCAACCCCTGCAGAATTGGATGCTTATGCTAAAAAGGTTGCCAACAATCCTCTCACCATCAAGATCTTCCCCAACAGCGTAAAGGTCCCTCAGAGAAACCACGTTCGTCGAACTGTCAACGGACTGGACACCACTGGCCCTCGATACAGTCCCTACCCCTCCTCTCAGGCCACCACCAAGACCGGTCTTCTTGCCATCGTAAAAGTGCCCCTTGTCAAGGGTGTCCTCAAAGACTTTGACGGCACACGGGCACGACTACACCAGGAGGTGATCATGAATTCCACTGGCGGTCCTTATGCACCCACCTCAGCCAGCACTTTAAACTTGCACCACCCACGGCAGGGTCCTCTCGGAGCATCGCAGAACCCACAGGGGCTTCCTCCACACCCTCAGAATCTCCAGACTTTGCAGCCACCTGGGCCTCCACACCAAGGACTCAGACACCCACCCTCCTCCTCAATGCCACAGCAACCCCAGGGCCTTCCAAGGTCCCAGACTCTTTCCTATGGCGCTTCTTTAGGCCACCCTAGCTCCCACCCCCCTTCAGCCATCCTGCTTCCTCAGCAGCACCTACAGAACCCACCACTAGACCTTCAGGTGGGTACTAGGAAACTGCCAATTGCAGACGCCCCTCCTAATGTGACTGTTTCTACCTCAACCATTCCATTGTCCATGGCCGGAGACCTCCATCAGGGCCGTCAGGCTGATATAAACAGCATAGTGCACCAGATCAGCCAGTTCTGCCAAGCTAGGGCTCAGGGTGTTAGTGCTACATCAATGTGTGAAGGGCAGATCGCTAACCCCAGTCCCATTAGCCGAAGTCTACTCATCAATGCTAGTTCACGAGTCTTGGTGCATGGGGGCAACCCAAGTGCACCCCCTACCAGTCTCATGCACTCATCCTGTGCTATTGGACATCCGGATAATGTGGCTGCTTCTGCACCGGTAAGTGCAATGCCACCGCATAACATGGCCACAATGAACCGCATGTATCACAATGATATGAAGCAACAGCATCTACAACATCAAAGTCATCAACAGCAGCGAAATCCCCAACAGCCACAGATGAGGTCATGGAATCAGCATCAGCTAGCTCACCTTCAGCACATATCTGAAAGGGGCGGACACCCCTGCAAAGCCCCACTTCGGGACCCTTGCCTCCCCTGTAAGGGCATTAACAATCCCCCAGAGATGAGCATGGGGCAGCCTTATGCCATGAAGCCCTCTAGCCCCTCCCCTCCACTTGCCAACAACAACAATGCAGTGCCCCCAGGTGCTGTGACGCACTACACCAATGGGCAGTACTACCACCAGCCACCAGTTTGGAGTAGTATCCTTCCCACACCCAACAGCGACAGTTCCAGCTCACAGGACCTCCCAGTGCCCTTCCACGGCACTGCAGGCACTGGCACGGGCAATACCAACCCCACCCCAGGGATGGACTGCGCCCCCACAGGAGGAGCGGCCCATTACCGATTAGTAGGGGGAGCCTTAATAGGGCAGACTAATCTGATGCAAATGGCAGATTGCATGGGAGGGGACTTCCAGACGCCCTGCTTCCGAGATCAGAATCTCATCCTGATGGGGAAGATGCACAGGCCACCCCCTATGGGCCGGGTAGTGGTCCCCCCCTCTGAAACGCAAGGCCAGCACCCAGGGTACAGATAAGCTTCAGCCCACAAGCCTCAGACACAGTCTTTCCTCAGTGTTTCACACTTGTGTCTGTTAGTCTTAGTCTAGATAGTCTCACAATCTTCTGTTAGTCTTAACAATGAAATTACATTTAAAATTATGAATTGAGTTCTTATTAAGGATGGAATTGAAATCTCAAGGATGATTGTTGATTAAACAACAAAAAAAACACACACACACAAATATGTCTAACTAAGAGCAGTGGGGATTTTTGTTTGTTTGTTTTTTTGTTGTTTTTCAATCTTGCAAGTGATCAATTTCTTTTCTACTAAAGGGAATTATTTTGTTTTTTCCACTCTTGTCCTGTCTATCCTAGTACCTGGACCTGAAGTGCTCCAGGGTCACATTTTTCTTGCATTACTGCTTGCAATTTCATTAAAGATGTCTTCTGAAATCAATCACTTATAAGCTAATCAAATATAAGGGGAAAATGTCCTACAAAGCATCTCACCAGGGCACCAGGGTAGGATTTGGACAACCTACATCCTTTCATTTTAGAGATCTGTGTTTCAGACCTGTCTTATAACATCAAGATGGCTGACAATCTTAGAGCACTTCCCTCTTCAGCATGACACTGTCCTTTTAAATGTTTTTCTGTTCCCAGGTGAAGCTCGTCATGTGTTCCTTTACACAAGGAACCCATTTCTTTTTATGTTTTCTGAAATGAAAATGGATTTATCATGGGTATCGTGTGAAACCAAATTGTTTTTTGAACCTGTGAGTTGCTGTAGGCTTGTTAATGTTAATCAGTGAAGGATTGAAACATCAGCTAATTTATCTGGATGACATCTGCATTGTGGCTGTCAGGAAATTTAAAACACATGGACAGAATATACACCATGCCTCTTTTACAGTTTTTCAGTTCTGCGAAAATAACTATTAAAAACATTTTGCCTTCTGAGTCACCAATGCCAGCTAAGTTTTGTGCGATGATTGTGAAGGTTCCGTCTTTTCGCTGTAAAGCTGTGGAGGGCAGAGGAGAAAATCTACATACATTTTAATGTTAAAGCTGTGGCTTTTTTATTTTTTTTTTATGTAATCATTATACTCCCTTAATTTCTTAACATATAAAAACTATCACTTGAATTGTATAGACGAGTTGTGCAGTTTCAGGTGGGCTATATGTGGTACGGCTGTATGTGGGTTTGCAGGACTAAACATACTACTGAAGAAGGTGTCTGTAGGCATGTTACTAATATTAGATAGAAAATAACTATGAACTAAATCGAGGGGATTTTCTAATTCATCCTGTATAATAATGTAAGGTAGGAGTTGCTACTGATTCTTTTGTGAAATGTGCTTGAATAGACCAAATTGATCACTTGCAAGATCATTTGTGGTTAAATTAAGGAGGACTTTTTTGAAAGAAAGGTCAAAAAAGTGAAGCAGCAGATTAATTGCTTATTTTATTGTACACTGGCTTATCTACTGTACTGCTGTAACTTTAAAGAAGTGTAATAACTGTGTATGAATGAGGCTGCATATGGATATGGATTCACAGACTTGGTGTGAGAACGCTGGTGTGTGTGTTGGTGAATGGGGTGTGTGTGCTGGTGGGTCAGATTGTCTAGACTCACTGTCTGTTTGCCTCTCCTTAACAGCCCTCATGAAGCCTTAAGTATTTGGTCCTTGGACTTTCCTTTGACTACAAGCATGATTATAATAAAAGGTATAATGATTCTGATTTTGAATAAATTATTTTCAATTATTTTAAACTCAAGCTTTTGTTGAATAGAAAAAAATAGAATAAAAAAATTACTTTATAATGTAAATGAAGAAAAAAAATATTTTACTGTCATTGTTTTATAGCTGTGTAGTTCTGGGCTGTAACGAAATCTTTTTATTCCAATTAGTTTCAAAGCTTCAGTTTTGCAATTTGTGCTATTTATAATTCTAGAATTGTTTTTTTTTTTTTTTTTCTCATTATTTAATTTTATTTTTTTTTTTTGCAATTGCTGTGAAATGGAGAAAGCTTCTAGAAGCCTTTCTCATATCTGTCACTCTGTGGCTGTCGATTGAATGCGTGGGAAGAATCTGAAGAGTATGAGAGTTGTTCCTCTTTTTCTTTTTTTAATATTGTAATAATAAAATAAAATTCTAATTTATGCTTTCATATCTGACTCTATTTCAGTGATTGCTTAAATCAGTGTTTTGCCCCGACGTATCAATGTATACCCTGCATCTAGTCTTTACATCCATGGCAATTAATGTACACTGAACAGAACACAAATCCTGCCTGAATAGCTAAAATCATCTTGATTCAGTAAGACTGACTATATAGAGTGTTTGTGTGCATCAACTTGCGTCACAGACATCTTTTTGTTTTCTATCAAGTAGTAGTAGTATTCTATCAGGTAGTTAATTTTTTTATTATTTGTATAGCGTTTTTCACAACACATTGTTTCAAAGCAACAGAAAATGAAGCTGTAGTGTCAATAATGTATTCTTTGTGCAATTTGATGAAAACATGATTGTATATATGAAGGCTTTGGTTGGTAATTAATTTATTGTCTATGTATCCATTTGAAGAGAGTGTAGTAGTCCATACTTTGACCAAGATGATGCAGGTAGAGGTCAGTGAAATGTAGATACTGTATATACACTGTAAAAATTCCAACTTCAATTTTGTCAGATAAGCTCAATTTTAAAAGTTGATTGAACTATCTAATGTTTACTTAAAGCAATCAATTAAGTTAACTTTTATGCCATTTAAGCTAGAGCAACTTACATTTTTAAAGAGTGAGCACATACAATATCAAGTTTGGTGGTGAAGGTAGAACATACAGGCTATTGAGCATGCTCAGTTTGATCACTGACCTTCCAACACCCACCTATTTGAAACTTTGTGCGCCTCTGTGAAATGGAAGTTTAATTTTTACTGTTATAAGTTTATAAAGCCAGGCTCTACTGTGGAAAATCAGGAAATATGTGGGAATTTAAATCTTTAATTTCGACTCATATCTTTAATGATGTTATCCATTTGTTAAAGTCATGGAAAGTTCTTGAAAATTTAAGGGTCAAAATATGGGGGAACCTTGTAAGGCTGAGCACTGTGAACTTCACATTGTTGCACCTGCTACTGAGCATGACCACTGGAGAAGCATTGAGGCTGAAGACCACCCACAATCCCCTGCTCTTGAATTTATTTAAGTGTGTTTGGTCAAAGCGTGCCTACTTATGAGGACATATAAATAATTTGCAAATAATCTGTTTTGAATTAATAGATGTACACTATATTGCCAAAAGTATTCGCTCATCTGCCTTTAGACGCATATGAACTTAAGTGACATCCCATTCTTAATCCATAGGGTTTAATATGACGTCGACCCACCCTTTGCTGCTATAACAGCTTCAACTCTTCTGGGAAGGCTTTCCACAAGGTTTAGGAGTGTGTTTATGGGAATTTTTGACCATTCTTCCAGAAGCGCATTTTGTGAGGTCAGACACTGATGTTGGACGAGAAGGCCTGGCTCGCAGTCTTCGCTCAAATTTATCCCAAAGGTGCTCTATCGGGTTGAGGTCAGGACTCTGTGCAGGCCAGTCAAGTTCTTCCACACAAAACTCGCTCATCCATGTCTTTATGGACCTTGCTTTGTGCACTGGTGCGCAGTCATGTTGGAACAGGAAGGGGCCATCCCCAAACTGTTCCCACAAAGTTGGGAGCATGGAATTGTCCAAAATCTCTTGGTATGCTGAAGCATTCAGAGTTCCTTTCACTGGAACTAAGGGGCCAAGCCCAGCTCCTGAAAAACAACCCCACACCATAATCCCCCCTCCACCAAACTTCACAGTTGGCACAATGCAGTCAGACAAGTACCGTTCTCCTGGCAACCACCAAACCCAGACTCGTCCATCAGATTGCCAGATGGAGAAGCGTGATTCGTCACTCCAGAGAACGCATCTTCACTGCTCTAGAGTCCAGTGGTGGCGTGCTTTACACCACTGCATCCGACGCTTTGCATTGCACTTGGTGATGTATGGCTTGGATGCAGCTGCTCGGCCACGGAAACCCATTCCATGAAGCTTTCTACGCACTGTTCTTGAGCTAATCTGAAGGCCACATGAACTTTGGAGGTCTGTAGCGATTGACTCTGCAGAAAGTTGGCGACCTCTGCGCACTATGCGCCTCAGCATCCGCTGACCCCGCTCTGTCATTTTACGTGGCCTACCACTTCGTGGCTGAGTTGCTGTCATTCCCAATCACTTCCACTTTGTTATAATACCACTGACAGTTGACTGTGGAATATTTAGTAGCGAGGAAATTTCACGACTGGACTTGTTGCACAGGTGGCATCCTATTACAGTACCATGCTGGAATTCACTGAGCTCCTGAGAGCGGCCCATTCTTTCACAAATGTTTGTAGAAGCAGTCTGCATGCCTAGGTGCTTCATTTTATACACCTGTGGCCATGGAAGTGATTGGAACACCTGAATTCAATTATTTGGATGGGTGAGTGAATACTTTTGGCAATATAGTGTATATGCTATTTATGTTTTATTGAAAAAGTTGTGTTTTAAGTCACCATGTTCGCTTTAAGTTTCTTATAGAAGTTGATTCAACTTCTGAAGATTTGTAGTATTTGTAATCTACACCACCATTTAAGTTAGACCAAATATTTGGTCTCTTGGTGGGGTTCATACATGATCTTATGTTGAGTATAGATCTGCTTAAAATATTTTTTATTATATTATTTTTAAGAATGAAAATTATGGACAGCTATACTTAAAAATTTATGTTTATTGAACTTAATCATTGATATTTTTGAGTTTGCTGAACTTTTTGTATTAAGTTAATGGAACTTAAGATCCAACTTGAATTGTTAATTTGCTAAAACTAATTTGCCTGAAGTTGAGTAAACTCAAAAATGCTTTGCAGCTGGTTGCCTTTTTTAAGCGTACTCAACTTTTTATTTTTTACAGTGTATAAATATATATGTATAAAGTGTGTCTGAGTCCCGAACAATGCTAGCAAGACTGTTCCATAGTTTAGGAGCTAAAAATACTGCCGTTCACTGCAGTATTTTTTGTTGTTTTATAAAAAGCCTTTATTGCAAAATATTCATGTTCGTAAGTAGGGTTATAGTGCATTTTGTGTGCTGTGCTTTAGGGATGCAGCAGTACCTAGCTCATGCTTCAAGTGTAAAGACTGAAAAATAACTTGGTTTTGGTGTGAAATAACAAATATATCATAAGCCTTCAGAAAACTTGGACTATGATACATAAGACTACTTTTGTGATACTTTATGGGGTCTTTTTGAAGCTTTAATGTACAATTGCTTTGAAAAGACATACCAGGATATTTTTTTTTTATTTTTTTTTTCACTTAAACTCATAAATTAAGATTTTGAACGAGATGAGGGTGAGTAAATGGGTGAACTATTCTCTTAAATTTCAGGATCTTTCAGATTTATATGCAGCATCTTTGAGCCTAAACTTTTGACAGTGTTCTTGTTTAAATAAATGGTTCTTCAAGCAGTGGCTGCTCATCTGGGTTTTAAATATGAAGATCTGACTTGTGGTAGCTGGTGCAGGAAATTCCAGACCATCCCAAACTAAAACCATGAAGGAGAACGATCAGAAATGAATGCACTGTCCTTCATGTCTTAAGCACTCTGTACTTCAGTTGGGAGAGGAATTTAATGTCAATAAGAAACACGTGATGTAAGAAAGAATCTTACTTTATTATGGTAGAGGTTAAGAAGCTAGGCTGGCCACTCAAACACTGTATGTTCAAATTCAGGTAAAGCAAACCATGAACTGAACAACTGTCTCTTCTGTGCCCTTGAAAAAGGTGCTTAACATCCTAGCAATTGGTGTACTATAAGTTAGTTTAGAAAAAAAAAAAAAAAAGGTCTGCAAATCATGTTACCAAGCCAGTACATATACTAATAATAAAATTGTCAGCATGTCTGTTACTCTTGTAAGAAATTGTTTATTCAAATGGTCTTTTAAAAAAACATCTATGCTGAACTTAACTGGTATAGCAAACCTGAAGATGCCCATGCTGAGTAAGAAAGTCTATATGCCTGAAAAAGACCAAATTAATAAACCACTAGAATAGACTATCATTATTAACAGTTTTGCATATTCAATTCAATTTTATTCAAATTTGATTTGTAGAGCACTTTTCACAATACAATGAAAATGGTTTGCAGGGTGTGTGTGTCAGAGTTGAATCATAATCATTCTGCTAAAAATGTGTCCTTGGAGAACCTTAAAGCTCCTCTTTATTACTTCTACCTTCTTTGTGCAGAAAACACTAACTGATTCCCGAAGATGAGGTGCACCTAATCTACTGCAGAATCTCAGGAGTTCAGAATCTCAGAAGACAACGGCCCTTAAAGGAATAGTGAAAATTCTGTCATCATTTACTCATATCCTTCTGTGGAACAAAAACAATTGAGACTTTAAAGATTGTTGCAATAGCAGTTTATAGTGACTTTCTTTAAAGCTTAAAAGTGTAAATACTAATAGTTATTAAAATTGTAAAACCAAAAACGTTTGTACTTTTTTTTCTTTTTTTTTTTCGTGAATTTCTCCCCTTTTCTCCCCAATTTGGAATGCCCAATTCCCAATGTGCTTTAAGTCCTCGTGGTGGCATATAGTGACTCGAATCTCAGTTGCCTGCCTGAGACCGTCACTCCGCACATTTTATCACGTGGCTTGTTGAACGCATTACCGCGGCGTGTGTGGAGACTTCACGCTATTCTCCGCAGCATCACCGCACAACTCCCCACATGCCCCACTGAGAGCGAGAACCACATTATAGCGACCACCAGGAGGTTACCCCATGTGACTCTACCCTCCCTAGCAACCGGGCCAATTTGGTTGCTTAGGAGTCCTGGCTGGAGTCACTCAGCATGCCCTGGATTCGAACTCACGACTCCAGGGGTGGTAGTCGGCGTCTTTACTCGCTGAACTACCCAGGCCCCCAAAGTCTTTACTATTCTTACTAGTTTTAATTAATTTACCCTTACTGTCTAAACCCTAAAGTTGTCATTAATAAAATTATTTAAGTGGTCCTAATCAAACAGTAATTGAAATGTCATATTTTGGAATCATAACTCAAATATATACATTCTTTAAACTTTGGCTCCAAGTACAGCGAACTCAAAATTATCAAGTACAAAATTGCAGCTGTATGGAATACCCATAAGCCCTTGCGCTTCAATAAATGATGTATGTTTTGGTCAAAACAAAGGAAATCATGTTGAAAACTAATAACTGTTATTTAAAAATGTATATGGTTTTAATTCTTATGACTATTGTTCTTGTTTTTTTGTAGATGGTTGATAGTTGTGATTTGTGTGAAGTCACCATGAGGGTGATCAGTGTTACCTCTGGTGAACTTGGAGCTTGTTAAGTTGAAGCCATTCTTCTTTACTCAGTTGTGCTTTACAAACGTGCAGATTTATGTGTATTAAGAAGTACTGAGGAGAATCTAATGTGCCATATGGCTAACTGAGATTCCAGTCATAATTTCCCTTATACCGTATAAGATGTGCTGTAACTCAATTTAAATAATTAAATAAAAACAATGATACTTTAAACACAGATTGTTAAGTTTACTTATAACTCATTTATGTGATTTTAAAAAATTAAGTTCCATTTACTTCATCCAAATAAGTATATTTAAACAAACCAATTGCCTTAAAAAAATCTAAGAAAGGGCAACTAATTAGATTTTACAGTATGCAACTCATAGTTCAAGTCTTCTGAAGGCATATAATCACTTTGTACAATGAACAGACTAAAATTTGGGAAAAGAATGTCATTATTCACTCTCAAATCAAATCAGTCATTGTAAACTGAAAACAGAGCAGAATTCCAATATGGCATCAATAACATCAAACCCCATTGGTTCTTGTGTCATGACGTTTGGTCAAAAGGCACGCAAGAACCAATGAGGCCTTCAGAATATTTGGAATATGACGAACGAGTCGCACTTACTACTTCAAGCTTTAATGTAAGCCACTAACAACTGCTATTGATTGATTTATTTTTTATCTGTATCCTTTTTGTGTTCAACAGAAAAAAAAAATTAATCTCATGGGTTTGGAACTATATGAGGGTGAGTAAATAATAACAGAATTTTCATTTTGTTATTATTTACAATTATATAAAAATAATTTTCAATTATTATTTGTTCTCAAATATTTAGCTTACAGAAAATAGATTTCTTATGGTTTTAATTTAAATAAGAGATTTATTCCATTTGTTACTTTTTTCTCTTTTTTTTTTTTTAAGATTTGAGGGTTAGTCTCCTCTGGTCTGTAAACACAGACTGAACATTTTAGTCAGTGTTCTATTTGTGGGCGAAGTTAAACATTATATAAGAAAAAAAAGTGATCGAGGACAGGAGCAAAGCCTGTTGAGTTTTCTCAGTCTGGAAAGTACAGCTACATTATGAGGAATAACGATTCTCACTCCGGGCGAGGCCACTTTCCCCTGGCTGTCTAAACACAACAGCTGGCACACAGAAGCATGATTGCATTCATTTTATTTAATGGCTCTGTATATCAAAGCGACACAGCGCCAGGAAGTGACGCATAGCAGGCAGGTTGTCGCGGCTCTGAGCCGTCTGGTACGGATGGAAATTGAAGTTACATAAAGAGGAGCACAGCAGGACTGCCGCGATCTGGGGTCAGAGCATTTTAGCTCTGCAGGGCGCAGTAAAATAATGGCGACAGACGAAATAACCCATCACTGAACTTTAATGAGCAGTGCACTGCATCTAGGCAGTAAAATAAGGAAAAGAAGGCCCTCTGCGGACGCATTCTAGTGTAGAAAGGGAAAACGCTTATAACAGAGCGCATGTTTACATAGAACACGAATAGAAAAAGAGAGCAGGTGGACAAAATTAAACATCCCTTAAATATGCAACAGGACAGGCAGCTTACAGTCTTTCTGAAAGATGACAGAAGTAGTGGTTTTGTAATGCATGGTGGACTCATTGTATCTGAACATTATCTGCATCCTCCTTTGATGCGTTTCAGTTGTGTCTCGAGTGCCACATCAGTCATGAGCAGAAGCACGTGACGCCACAAGAGGGCGACATGCACAAACACTTTTACACATTGCCCCAAAAACAATCCATTGCTTCTTTGTGTTATTTAAAATATATATATATGTTTTTTAGAAACTAAGCATCAATTACAAGTAAATGTGTACGACGTATGTAAATATATGACAACAATACATTGTGTTATTGGCAGGGTTCCCATGGTCATGGAAAACATAGTGATTTCAAGGCCTGGAATTTTTTTTCTAGAGAATATGTATATCCTTTCTAGTTATGATCAGTTTTAAAATATGTGATCAGCTAGAAATTATCAAATGTTTATAAATGTCCTTAACTAATAACCACACACAGTGAAAAAGTGTGGAAACCCTGTATTGGGTTATTAACCCTAAAACACTTAAATGTTAATGAAAAACATTCATGCTTTTTGTGAACAGAAGGTGTTTGATGTATATAATTATTTTATTCCAGCCAATTAAAATGAATAGTGGAAATAGTTGTCTTTTCCTCTTCAAGTCATTGTAAGTAGATAGCACATAGATTCAGTATATTGAATAAAATAGCTTGTTCTTCAAGCAGTTTAAAACCTGGCATAACACAGATACATTATGGGCATACACAGTGATTTACAGTCCACTGGTGGTATTTGTCGTCAGAAGTCCATCAGAGCTTGAGACCTCAGCTAGTGGACTTAACTCGTGTGCATTGCTGTGCTGTCTGCGTCTTTGTGTCCCCCATTTACTGAAAGTTCGCACGATTCCACCCCATCCAGGCTCTGTGGATAAATACATTACATTATGTAGGTAACAGACTGAAAAAAGTGCCCATTTTTAGTAACAAATACATGAGCGTAATACATTTTTCTGTTAACAAACCATATCTGATGTCTTAATTACTACATGACTGAAATCAGTGTCAGAAATTAACTTATTTTCCCCCTGGATTTCATTTTCAGGGGTGTTTATAAGGGCATATGTTTTCTTTAATCATAATAAATCCTGTATTATCCTTTCATATTAAATACTTCAATTTAATCATTTTATTAAAATAAAATCAATCTTAGTTATTATATCTTGTATTTTACACAATAATATACTATATACTTAGGCCTAGGGTATAATATTAAGAAATATATTAGAAACACCAAGGAATTCATTACACATTTTGAATTTTGGGGGCATTTGTGTGACTTTAGGTGTTTGTTGTTTTTTTTGTTTTTGCCCCAAGCACCTGTTAATTCCTGACACTGACTGAAATATATGTTCAGCACTGGCTACCTTTCTGGTGTTCGGTTGTCGTAGGTACGCGCATGCGTAAATTCCCAGGATCCTCGTTCACTATACCCAGGTTTCTTTTCCACTGTTTCCAGTTGACTTCTTCCACACTGAAAGCAACACATTTTGTTAACACATTGCATATGGTTTCACTCCTATTATATGCAGAGCCTGAAAGAGTGTGCGCGCGCATGCACGCATGCATGCTTATATAATCTTGTATCATCTTTTCACAATATATAGTCCATCTTTAGACAGTAGACAATTTAGTGCTTGAACTAGTAATCCTAGATATTGTTAATCTGTCTGGAAGCCACTGAGGTCAAAGGTCACCTGAAGCACCACCGTTGATCGGGCTCTTGCCCCCTGCCCAGGTTCTTCTTTACCCCTGAGCGCAGCCTTTTTTTCAGACAGCGAGGAAGCATCCACTCCATGTCCAAGGTTGTGATCGCACGCTGAGAAACACAAGTAGTAGACTTAGTAGAAGTAGACTTATTCAAGTAGTTGAGTATGGCTCTACTAGATATTGTACAGAATGCTCTTGATAACTGAGAATCTTCACAGACATCACTCTCTCTATTATCTCTGATATTACCTGTAGTTTCTATATACTGGTTTCAAAAATTTATGTTTTGTGTTAAGTCTTAAGTTCTTAAGAGAGATCTGATCTTGAGAGATCTGAGAACTGAAATCGCCATAACTAAACATCACATATGATTCTAGAGTAAGGATGTTTCTGTAATACATCCATAGTTTCTGTTATCTCTAGTTTGACTTGTAGTTTCAACACATTGGTTTCTATCATCTTTAATTGTTTCTGTAGTTTTCAGATAATGGCTTCTGTTAAAGGAATATTCCGTGTTCAATAAAAGTTAAGATCAATCGACAGCATTTGTGGCATAATGTTGATTACTACAAAAAATATTTTGACTTCTCCCTCCTTTTCTTAAAAAAATAAATAAAATAAAATGGTTACAGTGAGGCACTTACAATGAAAGGGAATGGGGCCAATTTTTGGAGAGTTTAAAGGCAGAAATGTGAAGCTTATAATTGTATAAAGCACATACATGAATTTTTCTGTTAAAGAACATGTATTATTGGAGTTGTAAAGTTGATTAACTCATAATTTTTGCAGGATTACAGGGATTACTGTGTTACGTCGACATGTCGGTGTAACTTTACACAGAAAAGGTTAGTAAGATATTTTATCACACTAAAATCATGTTAAAACACATATTGTTTATATCTTGGCCCCATTCACTTCCTTTTTTAAGAAAAGAAATTCCAGATTCCACAAATTCCAGAAATTAAAATAAATCGAAATTATGCTACAAATGCTGGCGAAATATTACTTTAAAAATGAATGAGATCCTAAATGAAATTGTCATGATTACTATGGTAACATAGGATCCTAGAGTTAGGATATTTCAGTAATACACCCCTGGTTTTTAGGATCTCAAATCTTGCTTCATTAATTGGATGCCAGGTTTGCCAAATCCTGACTCTGATTAGTTTTTTTGTTGACGTCATTAGCCTATGGGTTCACATACTTGTTCCAATCTACACTGTGAATTTTTGAACGATGTATTCAATATGTACAAGAACAGTACAATAATTTGTGTGTTACTAGTTAAAACAGATTGTGTTTGTTCATTATTGTAGCTTAGATGAAGATCAAATCAGATTTTAAGACACATTTATACATAAATGCAGGTAATTCCAAAGGGTTCACATACTTTCTCTTGCTACTGTAGTTTCAACATACTGGTTTCTATGATCTTTTATTTTACCTGTAGTTTCCAGATCCTGGTGCTCTCACTGAACATCTCCTCCACGCTTCTATTCATCAGCGCAATCAGCATGTTCAGCAGCAAAATGTACGTCAGAACAATATACAAGATCAACAGCACATAAAACACCCCCTCATAATTATAATTATCTGTGAACTCCAGATCTCCCATGCCAATTGTAAACTTAAACAACTCCAGAGTGGTGAAGGAAATGCTTTTATATGTGGGCTTCTTGCAGTTCTCAGTTCCATTCATAACCTCGAAGAAAGAACGGCCTTTTGGGGACTCAGGTGTTTCATTGAGAAGCGTTACCAAAGCTGTTGAGAAAAAAACAGTTAATTAACACAAC
Source organism: Myxocyprinus asiaticus (assembly GCF_019703515.2). NCBI lineage: Eukaryota > Metazoa > Chordata > Actinopteri > Cypriniformes > Catostomidae > Myxocyprinus > Myxocyprinus asiaticus. Next base: position 37,006,802 of record NC_059346.1, on the reverse strand, counting down.
TGAGTAATATTGCAAGTTTATTGTATTGTGGTAAAAATGACATTCTTGGAAGGGTGCAAAGAAGGATGATACCTGTAGAAAATCCAATTAGGAAGACCAGGTACACAACAAGGAATCGTCGAATTTCTCCAAGAATCATCTGACAATACATTTATACATTTATAGTGCAACAAAAAATACTTTACTAGGGCAAGAGGATGTACAAAAATGTACAAATGTTCTTTACCTTTTGTAGCATGACACTGTAGATTCCCATGAATTTGGATCCCCTGAAGAAGTAGAGGAGGTTTACCCAGCTCAGAGCAAGGCACAGAACTAGAAAAACCAGGTATTCATCCTTACCAAAAAAGTATAGTGCAGCACACACCATGAAGAGCAGGGCCTGCAGAAAACTAAGGCCACAAAAAGCTTATTAGTTGAAATAACATAACTTGGTAACAACAACCTTGATAGCACACGTACATCACCCAGACGTCTATTTGATGTGTGTGTTTACATCTGGAAGATGCATTTTTTACATTGTTTGCCCATCTGCAATATCAATAAGTATGTCAATAAGACATTCATCAGATGTCTTTGAGATGTTTATAATTTAGAATGTTTGTAAATCTGAACTTTTTAAGATGCTTAGCGGATGTTAATTCGATTTTGATGCTTTCCAGATGAAAAGTTCTAAAATAGACATCTCGAAGATGTACGTGTGCTATCTGGGAAGGTTTTGTGCATTAACATTAATAAATCCATTAAGTATCATGAACTAAGTTGTCACACAATGAACATTATTTTTACACCATTTATTAATCTAAATATATTTATTCTAAATATACTAATATTCAATGTTAGTTCATTGTGCATTAACTAATGTTAACGTATACTATTTATACATTTTAAATGTATATGTTGAACCAAGATTAACTAAGATTAATAAGTGCTGTAAAAGTATTGTGCATTGTTAATTCATACATTAATCAGTTAACTAATGTAGTTGACTGATGTTAATGAATATAACCTTATTGTAAAGTGTTACCACATACTTTAAGTGTTTGATTCTGTCTTTGTAGTCAAAAATCCATGAACCCTAACCCTAACTAGTAAAATGTATTTAAAAAAAAAATGTCTCCCCTTTTCTCCCCAATTTGGAATGCCCAATTTCCAATGCACTCTAAGTCCTCGTGGTGGCATAGTGACTCGCCTCAATCCAGGAGGCGGAGGACGAATCTCAGTTGCTTCCGCGTCTGAGACCGTCAATCCGCGCATCTTACACGTGGCTTGTTGAGCGCGTTACCGTGGCGACATGGCTTTGTGTGGAGGCCCACACTATTCTCCGTGGCATCCATGCACAACTCTCCACATGCCCCACCAAGAGCAAGAACCACATTATAACGACCACGAGGAGGTTACCCCATGTGACTCTACCCTCCCTAGCAACCGGGCCAATTTGGTTGCTTAGGAGACCTGGCTGGAGTAACTCAGCACGCCCTGGACTCGAACTCGCGACTCCAGGTGTGGTAGTCAGCGTCAATACTCGCTGAGCTACCCAGGCCCCAACTTGTACAATTATTGACCACTGAAAATCATGTGAAGGGTTGTCATCTCATCCACCTGATCACTATATGCTTTTGTTTTATGGAAAGAAGCAATGTGAAAATTCTTTAAAATTTCATGTTCCACAGAAGAAAGCAAATAAAGGACATGAACGACATGATGGTGAGTAAATGATGACAATTTCATTTTTGAGGCAATTATTGCTTTAACACAGAAACAAGACTTATAAAGCTCTAAACAAAGCTGTTTAAAAGAAGGAAGTGAAGAGACTCACAAAAGCTCATCATTGTATCCATCTATCAACAGGGCCTGAAATCTTGTATGTTTTCTGACCATATCTATTAACTAATAGGATAAAATAATTAATCAGTTAGTATGGAAACCAGATTTTCTGTATTTCTGTGCTGTATATAAAAGTTTCATTATTAAGCTAACAGCATTAAATGGTAAACATACCCCTTTCAAAAAGAAGTAAAGCGCTCCAATGGCAGTAATGATGTGTCCTGTAAGAAGCAGGTAGTCTTCCCTTTCATTCCCATAAGTATGTGGAATCTTTGAAGAAAGAAAGAAAGTTTTTAACATCACAGTAGTTTGTGTCAGAAACTGAACTGGAAATGAGGAGGAAGGATAAGGTACAATAATACAAAAGATATTTGCCAAAGACAGTGCAGACAATAGACATGCCGTGACAACTAACTTTCTAGTCATCTCTGTGTATGTGTGCGTGTACCTCCCCTGATGGGCGCTGAAGAGCAACTGTAGTGAAGGTGAAAAGGTAGACAAGATAAACGATGAAGTTAAACAAGAAAATCCATCGTGCAAATCTGTCCCACTTCTCTTCTAGTAGTTTATTGAGTGGCTCAATATTGAGCATATCAAGACGATTCTGTAATGAGATGACGTAACCAAATATGTTGCTAAATCCATACAGCTTCTACTGTATATAAATAAAACAAATTTGCTAAAATCTAACTGTGCATTTTAAATATATTTCATCAAATGAAAGCTGCAAAATAAACTAAAAGAATGTGTCTTCTCACAGGAATCTCGCTGCCATAGACGACTATCTCCAGTACGGAGTTTTTCTCGTAGGTGTCGAGGGACGAGAGATCATAGAGAGAGGAGCACACTGGACCATAGACCCATTCTGTGATCTTCCGTGACAGGTGTCTGCACTCTTTAAACTCCCGCCCAACAATGTGCCTGAACAACTGGTGAACATGAGACAATCAACTTATGTTTTAATCAAAGAGACTATTTACAACCTATGCTAAATACAAATCATTTAAACGTTTTAGTTAGACATGTCTTTTAGCAGATGATTTTATCCATCAATTGAAGGTTTTAATAAACAGCCCTTTCACCCTTTTCAACTCACTCAAAGTATAAAGTATTAGGGATAGTTTACCTAAAAAGGAAATTCTTTAATTATTTAATCAGCCCCATGTTGTTCCAAACACATATGACTTTCCTTCTTCTGTGGAACACAAAAGGAGATGTTAGGCAGACTTTTAGCCTCTGTCACCATTTACTGTCAGTGTATGGAAAAAAGATGCAATGAAAGTGAATGGTGACTGAGGCTAATATTCTGCCTATAATCTCCTTTTGTGAACAACTTGAGGGTTAGTAAGTGATCACAGAATATTATGTGTATGTGAACTGTCCCTTTAAGGGTGCTTTCACACTTGGTTCGACTGCTTGGACCGAACCCGAATACGTTTCCAACCAACTCCCCCCGCTGGTCTCTGTTCACATCATATTTTTTGGGTCCGAACCGCTGTCCGATTACATCATCAACATGAGTACAAGCTAGGCAACAACTCAATAGACATTAGCTTCGATGTGTTATTTAAGTATTCATCTCTTTGGATTTACCACCTTTACAAGCACAAAACGACAGTTATGTTTGTCTGCCATGGATGCATTGAATGTGCAATGATGTGAAGAATATTAGCGTTTGTCTGCCGTGAGCCTGCGGATGTGTTGCATGAGATGTGAAGACTGTGAGCTGCTCTCTGAATGGGATTTATTTGGACACAAGCTGGTATGAGAAATTCATTAAACCATAATAATTACGATCGGGAGCCTGCAAAGATGCGAATTATACGTCATGTGTCCAAATAAGTCTTAAAATCTTTTCCAACACATCCGCAGGTTCACGGCAGACAAACGCTAATATTCTTCACATCGTTGCACATTCAATGCATCTGTGGCAGACAAACATAACTTCAATAACACAAGGAAACTTATGTCTTATTGAGTTGTTGCCTAGTTACAGTAGTAAACAGCTGCCGCTTGTACGCATGTTGATGACGTAATCGGACAGCGGTAAGGACCCAAAAAATATTATGTGAGCAGAGACCAGTGGGGGCAGCGGGAGTGGGGAGGAAACGAACTCGGATCAACCTTAGTTTAAGATACAAATAACAACATCAAAAAACAAATGACCATGCAGAAATATCACTATATTAAGTTATGGCAATGTACTATATACAGTAGCAAGAGAAAGTATGTGAACCCTTTGGAATTACCTGCATTTATGTATAAATGTGTCTTAAAATCTGATTTGATTTTCATCTAAGTTACAATAATGAACAAACACAATCTGTTTTAACTAATAACACACAAATTATTGTACTGTTCTTGTACATATTGAATACATCGTTCAAAAATTCACAGTGTAGTTTGGAAAAAGTATGTGAACCCATAGGCTAATGACATCAACAAAAAAACTAATCAGAGTCAGGATTTGGCAAACCTGGCATCCAATTAATGAAGCAAGATTTGAGGTGTGGGTTAGAGCTACTTTGACTTATAAAAAGCACTCAGACATTTTCTATTCACAAGAAGCATCTGCTGACATGGACCATGTCTCACAAAAATAAATCTCAGAAGACCTATGTTCAAGAATGTTTGCTTTGCATAAACTGGAAAGGGTTACAAAGTTATCTCGAAGAGCCTAGATATTCATCTGTCCAGAGTAAGACAAATTGTCTATAAATGGAGATGATTTATTACTGTGGCTACTCTCCCTATAAGTGGCCGTCCAGCCAAGATGACTCAAAGAACACACCACAGAATGCACAATGTGGTAAAAAAGAACCCAAGAGTGATGGCTAAAGACTTGAAAGAATCATTGGAACTGGTTAACATCTCTGTTCATGAGCCTACTATACGGAAAACATTAAACAGGCAAGGTGCACATGGCAGGACACTACGAAGGAAGCCACTGCTTTCCAACAAAAACATTGCTGTGCGCCTGAAGTTTGCTGAAGACCACCTTGACACTCCACAATGTTACTGGGAAAATGTTTTGTGGATTGATGAAACTAATGTTCATGAAACATGAAAACATCATCTCAACGGTGAAGTATGGTGGAGAGAGCAACATGATTTTGGGCTGCTTTGCTGCTTTGGGGCCTGGTCCGCTTGCCATCATCAAGGGAAAAATAAATTCCCAAGTTTATCAAGATATCCTACAGGATAATGTCAGGATGGCTGTGTGCCAGCTGAAGCTCAGTAGAAGTTGAGTGATGCAGCAGGACAATGACCCTAATCATCCACTAAGTAAATCCACTAATGGATTAAAAAAAATAAAATCCATCTTTTTGTAGTGGCCCATTCAGGGCCCAGATCTTAACCCAATAGAGATGCTGCGAAATGACCTCAAGAGAGCTGTTCATACTAGACATCCAAAGAATATGGCTTAGCTAATTCCAAAGGATTCACATTCTTTTCTTGCCACTGTAAGGTTATGATTATATGACTATGACTCAGGCACCAGTGTCTGACTTGATGTCTGGTTTGATCTCACGAAGGGGAAAAAACATTTTAAATCATGTGAAGGGTTGTCATCTCATCCAAAATCAGGAACATCGAAAAACAGAACACAACTGACTGTATTTTTAGAGAGCACACTCTCTAGCACACATATTTCATATGAATCACTGCTTTTATTTTGCAAAATTAATCAGAATCAGAAAAGACCAAAGAAGAAAAAAAAAGAAACGGGAAAGAAAGTTTTCCCAAAGAGATTACCAAAAAAAAATATATATATATATAAATATAATATACACACTACCGGTCAAAAGTTTTGAAACACGACTGAAATGTTTCTCATGTTCTTAAAAATCTTTTGATCTGAAGGCGTATGCTTAAATGTTCGAAATTTTGTAGACAAAAATATAATTGTGCCACCATATTAATTTATTTCATTACAAAACTAAAATGTAATTAAGAAAAAAAGTTTTTGAAATTGATGACTTGGACCAAATAATAAAGAAAAGCAGCCAATAAGTGCCCAACATAGATGGGAACTCCTTCAATACTGTTTAAAAAGCATCCCAGGGTGATACCTCAAGAAGTTGGTTGAGAAAATGTCAAGAGTACATGTCTGCAAATTCTAGGCAAAGGGTGACTACTTTGAAGATGCTAAAATATAACACAGTTTTTATTTATTTTGGATTTTGTTTAGTCACAACATAATTCCCATAGTTTCATTTATGTTATTCCATAGTTTTGATGACTTTATTATTATTCTAAAATGTGAAAAAGAATTATAATAAAGAATGAGTGTGTTTCAAAACTTTTGACCGGTAGTATATATATATATATATATATATATATATATATAAATAAATTACATTATTTCATTGTCATCATTGATACAAAATCACTTACCTCAATTTTTCCTGTGTTGGCTGCTAGTTTGATGGGAGTTAGTCCCTGATTATTCTCTATTTCCTCCAGCTTTAGCTCGGGGTCAAGTTGAGCGGCTTTGGATAAGATGTGGTCATACATGGCAATGACAAACTCTGTGTTCGCAGGACTATTATCGGCCACGACTACTAGGGCGTGAAGCACAATATTTCCATGAGAGTCCTTCTCCATGAGATCCACTTGCTGATAACTGTTATCCAACAGGAAGTTAACAATATCTAGCTGATTCGTGCAAGCAGCCAGCGACAATGGCAACTCACCTGTGCAGAAAAGGTGCAAAAAATAGGCCTGTTGAGTCAATAACATTTTGAACATTATTAAGTAAAAAAATAAAAATGGGTAGCTGACGCACATGTCCATGAACTTTTTTTAATCAACATGAAGATTTTAAGTCAAAATGTGTACGAAAGTGAAAGTGATAGTTTATGTATTTAAGGTGCAGTGACTAGTCACTAAGATGCATTTAAATTTTTCACTGTTAAAATTATTTATCGTATCCAAGCTTAGTATGCAGCATCAACTATAAGTAAGCCATTTGTAGGATGATTTCACCTAAAAATGGCAACATGATCACAAGGGAAATCGACATGTTACATCCGAAAGTTTCTGTACCCAGAAATCAACCCCCTTCAGATTAATTACTGACAAGCACCATCAGACATTTTTGTGACAAATCTAGTGTGAATACATTTCTCTCTGGTGCTACTAATAGTGCATTGCATTCTGAGGTTGCTTTTTACCTCTAAAATGAAAAGGTTAAGGGTTCGGGTGAATTTACACTGTAATCAGTATGATCTGTAGCACTATCAAATAATTCTTATGTTTGTTTGAGAGATCCGTCCAGCCTGACACAGCAACATTTTGGCTCAACCAATGCTGTGAGTTTGGGCTGGAACTATCTGTTTTTATAACCAATTGGGGGTTCTGTTTTAAAACAGTGATTATTTTTGCAATTCCGTTTGGTGAAGCCAGTGGCGCAGAAATTACAGCTTTAAGTTTTTCAATATTTTTCATCTCCTTTTTGCCTTAACTTGTTAATTTTAAACACACCTGCGGTGTGACAAATGTATTTTTAAAATAAAAAATAGGCCTTTTCAATGTAGTATCTACTAAAATGAGGTCATAAAACCACATGCAAAATAATTGTAGAATAATTAATAAAATGTTGTTTACAAACTGATTAGGAGTAGCTTATAGCAGGTCAAATTGCAGGACATGTCAATTTGCCAAATGTATTTCATGTCAACTACCCATGTACAGGTTTTCATTGAGAGTTAATGTATTTGAAATTAAGCATTTCATGCAGTATACTTTGTTATCATAAATATATCAATGCTTGTTTCTGGTACCAATGATCCTGCTGATAATGTGTTGTTGGTTAAATAATTGATTAAGGTTAAAGGAAATCTTGCCAATTTTCAACCTTATACTTTGTGTTAGACTTACCAAAATAGAAGCACATGCCTTTATTTGGCTGAAAGAATGTCCCACAGGCTTTTGCATGGACATCTGCTCCTTTCATAACCAGCATCTTTACAAACTTTGCACTCCTCCTTTCAATTGCAACGTGGAGAGCTGTCTGGCCTGTGTCAAGGAGAGCAGTCCATAACATTGCACAATGGATGGGTTTGACAACATGTTAAATATGATTAATATTCTATTGATTCATAAAACATAACCAGCCTTTTAGCTTATATAAATCCAGAACTAATAATTACACAGCTACTGACCTTTGAAGTAACTGTCTGTGTATGCAGCATTTATGAATTTCTTTAAATCATTCATTTTCTCTGCAATGTCAAGCAGATATGCGATAGTGGCATTCTCGCCATTCTTCAAGTTTAAAAGAGCTTTCAGCAGGGCTGTCTTTCCATTGGACATATCTAAGGAAGATGTAAAAACCAGTCTGGTTATTTAATTTTTAAAAAGCCATTATAATTTTTTTATAGTAATTTTCTGTGTGGATCGTATTATATTTACATAAAGAATCGCTGAGATGTTTTTTTTTTTTTTGCAGGTACTTCTGTAAACCTTGCAGTTTAGACACGTCACCACTGGACGCTGCCTCAAACAGATCCTCGATGGTAAACCTCTCACTGTCCTGCTCTGCTGGCTCCTCTTTCACTTGTCTGGTTAGCCTGTGAGCAGAATACATCTTTTAATTTTAGTATGTATCCAATTGTCCTCTGAGAGCAAAAAACAAAACACAAAAAACAACAAGGTTTTTTTTTTTATACACTCCAGTATGGTTTAACATAGGGGAGAGCAGGGATTCTTGTAATGCTTAATAATTGTAATATCGGTGAAGTACCCAGTGCACTGAAAGTGACCATATCAGATGTGCAGGCAATATGCAGTTGGTTGGTTAAAAGCACAGCTCTTCACAAAATAATGGACAGTTTCAGTAACAAATGACAGAGTTTCAATTACTGTTACTTATTACTGTTACTAATTACTTTGTCAAGCCAAAAAACTGTTATTCTACAAACTTGGTTTAGGGTTTTTTCAGAATCCCTAAACCGAGACCAAAATGTCTAATACATACTCCTCCCAGAGCATTCAAGCAACATCCACCAAACAAGACTGTTCTGGATCTGGAATAGTGTGCTGTGTCTTGTATTCTATCAAAGCTAATAAAAGCTGAAAACAATGGAAATAAGCCACATCACAACAAAAATAAGCCACAACACAATGGAAAAACCACAGCACCAACAGAAATAAGTCACAACACAATGGAAATAAGCCAAAACACAACAAAAATAAGCCACAACACAATGGAAATAAGCCTCAACACAACTAAAAAACCACAGCACAATGGAAATAAGCCACAACACAACAAAAATAAGCCACAACACAATGGAAATAAGCATCAACACAGCTAAAAAACCAGAGCACAATGGAAATAAGCCACAACACAATGGAAAAACCAAAAAAAAAAAAATAATAAAAAAAATAATAATAATAATAAATATGTCACAGCACAACGGAAATAAGCCACAACACAATGGAAAACAATACATCATGAATACATCATGATGGCGCCGTGGATGGCCACCTCGGTGTAGATCGCTTCTATTGTTTTGTTGTTTTTGTTTGTTTGTCCTGTGTTTAGTAATCTTTTTCCAGTCAGTTTTACCAGAGACGAACTGCTGAACATTCGTCAGCTTTTACCAGACAGTCTTTTCCTGGTTTTTGAATAATCAGACGTTTTGCTGGGCATTTTAGTTGGAGGCGCAGCTCTGCTGTTCAAAAGACGCAGGCGAGGGAGACGAGCAGGCGCTGGTCAAACTCCGTCGGCGCGGCTTTCGAACAGCGCTGCCGAGAATTCATCTTGCGAATCTCCGCTCTCTTCCTAACAAAACGGACGAACTACATCTCCTCACCCGTACAAACAAGGACTTTTCAACCTCTGCTGCCTTGTGCTTCACAGAAACCTGGCTGAGTGAAACCATTCCGGACAGTGCGTTACATCTGCCGGGCTTTCAGCTGTTCAGAGCAGATCGCATCACAGAGTTAAAGGGGAAAACGAGAGGCGGTGGAACATGCTTTTACATCAATGAAAGTTGGTGTACAGATGTAACAACGTTAAAGAAGATGTGCTCTCCTAATTTGGAAGCACTCTTTATTAACTGTAAGCCTTTCTACTCGCCACGGGAGTTTTCCTCGTTTATTTTTGGTGAGTGTGTATATCGCACCAAATGTGTGTTTGAACACAGCGCTGCAACAGCTGGCTGATCAAATTACAGACATGGAACAACAATACCCAGACTCAGTTATTATTATTCTTGGGGATTTTAACAAAGCAAACCTCACACATGAACTGCCCAAATACAAACAGCACATCACATGCCCCACCAGAGACAGGAACATATTGGATCATTGCAACACAACAATAAAGGATGCATATCGCTCTGTCCCTAGAGCAGCTTTGGGACTCTCTGATCAATGTCTGGTTCATCTTCCAACCTACAGACAGAAATTAAAATCTGCTAAACCTCTATTAAGGACTGTAAAGAGATGGTCCAACGAAGCAGAGCTGGAACTACAAGCCTGCTTTGACTTCACTGATTGGAGTTTTTTTGAGGCTGCAGACACCAATCTGGACGAGCTCACAGATACTGTTACATCATATATCAGTTGCTGTGAGGAAATGTGCATTCCTACTAGGACTTATTTAACATTTAACAATGACAAACTGTGGTTTACAGCAGAGCTAGGCAGCTTTGTCAGGCCAAAGAGGATGCTTACAGGGGTGGGAATAAAGTCTTGTACAATCAGGCCAGGAACACACTGAACAGGGAAATCAGAGTGGCTAAAAGGAGATACTCTGAGAAGTTGAAAAACAAGTTTTCAGCTAACGACCGTGCATCAGTGTGGAGTGGCATGAAACAACTCACAAATTACAGGACTCCTACCCACAACCCTGTGGTGGACCAACAACTGGCTGATGACCTGAATGTGTTCAACACCCACTCTGACTTTCAATTTACACAAACACCAACACCTCCTACAACCCCCCTCCTCCCCCCTCCTGCTACTCAACCTGCACTTAAGATCTGTGAAGATGATGTGAGCCGCATCTTTCGGAAACAAAATACAAGGAAGTCTTCAGGCCCAGATGGCGTGTCACCAGCGTGTCTTCGATCCTGTGCTAACCAGCTGGCCCCCATCTTCACACAGATCTTCAATAGATCATTGGAGCAGTGTGAAATCCCATGCTGCTTCAAACCCTCAATCATTATTCCTGTCCCAAAGAAACCAAAAATCACAGGACTTAATGACTACAGACCTTTCGCCCTGACGTCTGTGGTCATGAAATCATTTGAGAGGCTGGTGTTGGCCTACCTGAAGAACATCATTGTACCCTTTCTGGATCCCCTTCAATTTGCTTATCGAGCAAACAGGTCTGTGGATGATGCAGTCAACATAGGATTGCATCATATCCTGCAACATCTGGACAGACCAGGGACATATGCAAGGATCCTTTTTGTGGACTTAAGTTCGGCTTTCAACACCATCATCCCAGCTATATACTCCAGAATAAATTACATCAACTCTCTGTTCCCATGTCTATCTGTCAGTGGATTACCAGCTTTCTGACGGACAGGCAGCAGCTTGTGAGACAGGGGAAACTCACCTCTAGCACCTGTACAATCAGCACTGGTGCTCCCCAGGGATGTGTGCTCTCCCCACTACTCTTCTCCCTCTACACCAATGACTGCATCACCAAGGACCCCTCTGTCAAGCTCCTGAAGGTTGCAGACGACACCACTGTCATCAGCCCCATCCGAGATTACGACGAGTCTGCATACAGAAGGGAGGTTGGACAGCTGGCTGTCTGGTGAAGTCAAAACAACCTTGAGCTGAACACGCTCAAAATGGTGGAGATGATTGTGGACTTTAGGAGGAACACCCCAAAACTGACCCCCCTCACCATTCTAAACAGCACTGTGGCAGCAGTGGAGTCATTCAGGTTCCTGGGCACTACCATCTCACAGGACCTGAAGTGGGAGACACACATTGACTCCATTGTGAAAAAGGCCCAGCAGAGGTTGTAGTTCCTTCACCAGTTGAGGAAGTTCAACCTGCCACAGGCGCTGCTGATACAGTTTTACTCAGCAGTCATTGAGTCTGTCCTCTGCACTTCAATAACTGTCTGGTTTGTTTCAGCTACGAAATCAGACATCAGAAGACTACAAAGGACAGTTCGGACTGCTGAGAGGATTATTGGTTGCTCCCTGCCCCCCCTTCAAGAACTATACACTTCCAGAGTGAGGAAAAAGGCTGGAAAAATCACTCTGGACCCCACTCACCAAGCCCACTACCTTTTTGAACTGTTGCCTTCTGGTCGACGCTTCAGAGCTCTGAGAACCAGAACCGTCAGGCACAGGAACCGTTTTTTCCCTCAGGCTATCCATCTCATGAACAGTTAAACTGCTCCACTGAGCAATAACTATGTGCAATACACAGTTTAGTCTTTCTTACATTAACCAACACATCCAACCTCTTCTGCCATTTCATTCCTCTGAAAAAAAAAAAAAGACATTTGCAATGTACATAACAGATTTGTATTTGAACTGTACATAACAGATAACAGATTTTTATTATAATGCACTACGTATGTGTATGTGTGTATGTATGTATGTGTGTGTCTGTGTGTGTATGTAAGTATGTGTATAACTATTTTTTATTTTTTTATTATTATCTATGTCTTGCTGCTGTTTTTGTGTTGTTTTTGTATTGCTGTACACTGGAAGCTCCTGTTACCAAGACAAATTCCTTGTATGTGTAAGCGTACTTGGCAATAAAGCTCATTCTGATTCTGATTCTGAAAAAACACAGCACAATGGAAAAACCAGAGCACAACGGAAATATGTCACAACACAATGAAATTAACCAACAACACAACGGAAAAACCAAAGCACAATGGAAATATGTCACAACAGAACGAAATTAACCCACAACACAACGGAAAACCAAAGCACAATGGAAATATGTCACAACACATTGAAAATAAGGCACAACACAATGTAAAAACCACAGCACAATGGAAAGAAGCAATAACACAATGAAAATAAGCTACAACACAACGGAAAAATCAAAGCACAAAGGAAATAAACCACAACACAGCAAAAATAAGCCACAACACAACAGAAAAAACACAGCACAACGGAAATATGTCACAACACAACGAAATTAAGCCACAACACAATGGAAAAACCACAGCACAACGGAAATTAAAAGGTGAATGAAACATCAGTCTTCATGTACTTCTAGTTTAATTGCATCTGACTTTATTAAGTTTTACATTTTACAATTAACACGGTTAATGACTGCTAATATGTCGAAGATGATTTGAGGCAAAATTTCAAAAGTTTATGCTAAACATTTCTGAATGAATGAACAAAACACAAAAGAGTTACAATTACCCCAGCTCTCCATGCTCAAAGTCAGGAACCCCACTCACTTGTCAACTTTTATTCTAATTCTGGGTGAGGGTACAACAACATCTTCCAGGTAATTAGAATCCATGGGCATCTTGTCCTTAGAGTGACCTTTCCTTGTCTGTTTGGCATTGGCAATCTCCTCCTCTGTCCTGTCATCCACCTCCAGAAAGAAGGATGCTGGACTGCTGTCTTCTGGTTTGCTCATAGTGATGTCCTTGTAGTTTCACAGCTGAAGTTATAGCTGTAAGCTGCAAAAAATTGACATTATTCGCAGATATTGGATTAAGCCCACGGCCGATAACATAACAGCTTTTGTAAGCCATTAATTTAATATTAATTTTATGGGTGTAGAACATGAAGATGCATCAAGTATTTCAAAACACAGCTGTGCTAAAAATTTCAGTGAAATAACCCGTTTTCACATTTCACAAGTAAACTATTTCAGGGTAAACCTCTATAGCGGTCAATGGAAGCCAACAGCAAATATAATTTTTGCATTGACTTCAACAGCACAATAAAAAATCCACAATTATGTTTCCATGACTTTCCAAAATAGGAAATTACCGGTGAATTACCACAGTCAGAACAGAAAGATGCCAAATTTACTGTCACTCCATCGAAGCAGTGATGATGGATTTTTTTAAATGAATACCAGGGTAACATAACCCAATGAACAATATTATAATTTTACACTAGATAATAAAAAATAATGTAAATAAAAAAACATTTGCTAGATTTATGCTGCTTAATAATTTGGAACAACATGATCACACGTGAAGTTGGCATGTTGTTTCCAAGAGTTTCAGTACCCTAGGATCGGCCACATTGTACTGACTCCAGTGTGTTCACCTTCCCTTGTGGTGCAACTGGAAGCATGTTGCGTCAGCAGTGTGGGAGACCTGGGTTCAGATCCAACATTAAAACCAGGAAGTAATCACATTTGCATAATCAGTGATTTGGAAGTTGCATTTTCCCCTCTTAACATTTCATTTTATACTCCACTGATGTTAAGGTTTGGGGTAGGGGTACAGTTCTAAAATATGCATTCCTCTTCACTGCATCAACCTGTACAGCTGAAGACAATGCAAATGAGGACATCACACCTGGAAAATGGAGCTGAAATGTGCATACGCCTGACAACACTTACCACTTTGGCCACTGGGGACAGTGTTTCGAATTTCGGTGAGCACAGACGGATTTTAGCTAAAGAAAAAAAACTACTGTTTCCGATTTGACTGTAAGATCAGTCTGCGTGAAAACGTGTCATCACAGACTGTGCAAAGGGTCCACTGAAAAAAAAAAAAACACTGGAAATTATAACTGTCTGAAGAGGCATTGCTTTCTCTGGTATTAGGTTAAAAGTCCACAAGATTTGTGACTAGTGTTGTTAGAATCGTTAGTAATATTTGGATTCTCCTGGGTTTGTGTGGCACACATGTTCCATCCAGGGTATGCTCTAACTAATTGCTGTAGATGTTTTTCTATTGATGTCTGTTCAAAAAGTAGCCGTGTATACTGAGGGCTCTTAAAAGTGTGAAATAGATTTAGATTTTTCCCTGTCTGCTGCCTTTATCATCGAAGCTCATACACCACCAGGATATTCAATAGTGAAAGGCTTGGGACTTTGTTAGTTCCTGATGTGCCATCAGCCAATCAGCATTGCTAGGACCTAAATGGCCATGTGTAGTGAGGGCAGAATTCAGGTCATGTACTTCCGGTAGGAAATGCGTCAGTCGAGCAACTGCCATAGTGTTTAATGGCAATACTAATGGATTACACTCTCCAGGAATTACAGACCTCTGCATGCATCAAGCACTAGGAAGTGTAATCGAGTTTGAAATCATTATTGTGCATTGAGACTACAATGACAAAATGTAAAGTGAAAAAGGAGATATATTTTGGTCTGTTTTCACCCTAAACCAAATGGATCCCTTCAGAAGACATTGATTAAATCACTGGAGTCTTATAGATTAGTTTTATGCTGACTTTATCTCCTTTTTGGAACTTTTGGAGTTCTGGCCACCATTCACTTGCATTGTTTGGACCTACAGAGCTGAGATATTCTTCTAAAAATCTTCATTTGTGTTCAGCAAAAGAAAGAAAGTCATACACATCTGGGATGGCATGAGGGTATTTTCATTTTTGGGTGAACTAAAAAAATAAAAAAATAAAAAAAAAATTGACATTTGTGCCTCTAATGCTTTAAAAATGTGCAAAGTGTATCCTTTATATAGAAAGTGTGAAATGTGCCATTTTAGTCCAATTTTGTCTGATTTTTGAGAGTAAGAGCTATTTGCTAGAAATAATACACTATCTCATTGTGTCTTTTACTATAGTTTTAAGAACCAGTGAAAGAGGAAGAGGTTACAAATGATCCAAATGGAAACTCCTGTGACAGGAAGTCACAGTATCAAATGAAATGGAGAACTAGTACTACAGTCGTATGGATCAAGTATATGTGTATCTCATTGCCACATAAAACAAGGATACTGAAAAAAAACTGCCAAAATATTTATGGAGGTTCTATTATATGAAGTCATGATTATAAGAGCATTTAACCTCAACATCTAACCTTGTAGGTACTTTAGGCCTATTTAATCATTCTAATGGATCCATGTTTATCTTTCAGACATGCAAAGTCCATTCTTTGTCAAAATAGAAATGTGTATTAATTTATAAGTCGAGGTAAAAGCAGAAATGTTCAAACACACAAAATATAGGAACACATTAATAAGAAAGGGTTGATAAGGAACAAATTAAGCACATTCAATCCGTGTGAAAGTGAACATATCTTTTGGTGTGGTTTGGTGGCCGCTTCTAATAGACCTTTGCTTACTGAATTATTGATATCTCTTCATGCTTTTACATGCTATAGGATCCCATCCAGGAAATGGACCATGACTTTCCCATCAATGAAAACTTTCCCAGAACAATTACATGTAAGTGTATGTATGACCAAATGGAGTGTTCTAATGCATTTGATATTCTCAGTTTTAGAACATTACAACGTATCCTCTCTGTAAATGGGTTCACATACCATTACATTCTCTAAAGAAAGAGGGGCAACAAGTGGAAATGGACACCAAAGAATTACTGCATTACAGTGTCTTTGTGTGATCATGTTGCATATAGTCAACAGCCAACACAATCTGTGACTGGTGTTTTATGTGCGGGCATTTAGATTTTAGAGTTTATAGGAAAAGAAGAAACAAGCTACTAATGGTCCATTTAAAAATAAGGGCCCCTGGGCACACATGTGATCTATCTGGTGACATTTTGCCATGCACCTCTCATAAAGATGGTTTTGTATCTAAAAGGTTGCTTTTTACTTGAACTAATTAATATAAAGATGGTCAGATCACAAATATTGCTTATATAAGATAATGTTACATTATAATACCAGCATTGTGATAACATCATGAATTGGGCTTTGACACTGTTTCACTTTTTTCTTTCTTTCATGACTAATAATATTACACTTAGTTTAAAAAACAAACAAAAAAACATTGTAATAACAGCAACATTGTGAGAAAGTGGCCTTTTTAATGGATCATTTTATTGTGTCTTTTCGTTTTAAGCGCTAGAAAAAGAGGAAGAGGCCACAAATGATTCAGATGGAAACTGTCTGTGACAGGAAGTCATGGTACCGAATGCAATGCAAAAATAGTTGCAATGTTTTATATATATATATATATACACCTTGAGCATATTTGCATGTTGCTTCCACATTAAAAAAGGACTCATCCTACAAACATCCAAAATAATTATGGAGGTATCATTACATGTAATATGTAGTCATGATAAGAGCATCCAATCTTGATTCCGCATTTAGCACAAACACTATTTATATATCCAAATAAAAGACCTTTGTTTATCTTTTTGACAATTAAATCTTTTTAGATGTGTCAGAACAATAATTAACATTTAATATGCATATAATGTTAAAAGCAAAGGTGTCAAGAATGCAAGAGGTATGTTTGAACCAGGAACAAATTAAGCATGTTCTGTACGCAAGGCACTGCAGATTGTTGCTTTCTCTAATAGATTTTTGCCAACCCAATTATTAATATTACTTTATGTTGTTTCATGCTATATGACCCCATCCAGGGAATGGTCCACATTAGTCTCATCAGTAAAGCCCTGATCAAATACATGGAATTGTAAGTCTGGTAAGATGCCTTATTGTATTGCATTGGAGACTCATAATGTTTTTTTGGGTTGTTTTTTTTTACAGCTTATTTGTAAATAGGTTCAGATTGCATTGTATTATAGCAGAATCAGTACATTAAATAGAGTGCATTAGGCTCCACTGTCTTTGGATCACATCACTGGTGCTTATTTCAGTATGAGATGCACTGATACAGCTTGTTTTGGGCAGAGCAAAACACAGTTCAGACGATAAAACTGATCTGCGGAAATATTTATTAACTTTCTCAAAGGCATTCAAGAAATAAAAATTAACTGAAAGTATTTTTTCACTTTATTGCCCAAGAAAAGAAGAAAAAAAAAACATGTAAAGTTATGTTATGATGCATTTCATTAGAAAAATCAGAATTTTAAATGTTTTATATTACAGTAAGCCATTAAAATACGAGAATAAAACATTAAACATCTGTACTCACCAATTAATTTCTGCTTTCTAGTTTCTGTTAGATGATGCATCCAGTTTTATTGGTGCTCCTTTGTGTTGTATACATTAAGGAGCATGATAGAAGTATGTTGCCTTGAACACAATGTTGATGAGAGTGATAGCTCTCTCTCTGTCTAAGAGAGGAAGTGAAGGCAAGATGTTTTGAAGTGGTTGAGTGTCTTACAGAAAGGCGGGCTGTATTGATTTTTCAGTCTGCTGTTATTTCTTGCTATGCTCATGCCCTTTAGTGCCTTGTTCATAATCGCCCAGTTTTACTTATAAACCAAACAATATCACATTTAAATATCACACGTCATCAAAATGCTCTCTTTAAAATGCTTTACTTTTTTCTCTTTTAAATTTATAACAATCCAAACACTTTCAGTCCAAAACATGTTCAGTAATGCATATTATCACATAAATACCTCACTGAGCATCTTGCATGGATTTTGTTAAGAGGATCATTTGACACACCCAACACTCGATCTGCACTAGTCAAGATGGTTCTAAGCAATTCTGCATAGCTTACAAAATGGTTTCCTGAATGAAACCGGATTACTGTGGCAGAGTAAAATGGTAGGACAGAAATACATATGCACATGGTGGTTTAGATGCATACGTGAAATGAATGTTTTGACTTTTCATGTAAACGTGTTTGTGGGCAGATTTGGTAAAGGATTTGCCCCTTTGATGTGAAGCTGGCCTGCACCTCTTTTTTGTTGTTTCCCTCATTATGAAATTTCATGAGTCTAAAAGACCTGAACAGCTGAGGCTGAGGCAGAGAAGTCTGTTACAACAAGAGCAAGATGCAGTACATGGAAATATGATGCATCAAAGTCTAGTTGTTTATTACAATTTGAAATGCCACAGAATATTGTAAACAAAATATTTTGATATGTCAAAGCTCAATTTAATAGAATTCTTTAATCACTGTCAAATCTAATTAGTTGACCTTACTTAGATTGATGCTTTTTTTAAGTACACGTACTTATTTGGCTCAAGTAAACTGAACGTCTTATACGGTATAAGGGATATTATGACTGGAATCTAGGTTACACATATGGCACATTAGATTCTCCTCAGTACTTCTTAGTGCACATAAATCTGCACGTTTTTAAAGTACAATTGAGTAAAGAAGAATGGCTTAAATTTAACATGCTCCAAGTTCACCAGAGGTAACACTGATCACCTTCATGGTGACTTCACACAAATCACAACTATCAACCATCTACAAAGAAACAAACAAATACAAAACATCAACAACAATGTCATAAGAATGAAAACTATATTAAATAAAAATTAATATATTTCTACATGAGTTCCCTTGATTTGACCAAACATACATAATTCATTCAAGTGCAAGGGCTTATGGGTATTCCACAAGGCCACAATTTTGATCACAACTTGATAATTTTGAGTTTGCTGTACTTGGAGCCAAAGTTTAAAGAATGTATATATTTGAGTTATGATTCCAAAATATAACATTTCAATTACTGTTTAATTAGAACCACTTGTTTTTAAGAGCGACGGTATCTTAAAAACTTAAGCTTAAGTTGAGTAAACTATTATAATTTTTTTTTCAATATGAGATAACCATTAGTATTTACAGTGATTGCAAACAACAGTGATCGTTCAAATGGTTGGCTAGTTTGTGGCCCATAAATCGACCAATTAAAAAATAATTTGACAAATTAAAAATCCACTAATAAGTGAATAAATGGGTGGAAAACAGATTGATACAAAATTAACCAATAAGGTAAATTAAGACTTTATTGATATAATAAAAATTAATCATTTCATAATGTTTGACAGTTATACAGAATTAGAAGTAAAACATTTTTTAATTAAGTGCACTTCAATACCAACTCTCACTTTCATACAATACAAAATGTATACAGTTGAGCAGTACAGCAGCTTGTAAATGTCTCTGAGATGAACACACTATAACATGTGATATGGCTGATCCTGGGTTTTGTATCTTCCTATGTTTGATCATGAAACACCATAGCAACTCCCACTGCTGAGTCCACTTCTTTTCCATAGACTACAGGAAAAGGAAATACCCTCTCCACTTCCTGTTGCAGAACTGTGTTACATGAGAGAGCACTGCCACTGCCAATAATTCTTGTCACCCCTGCAGCCTGTAGGCTTTGAGGGGGCATCATAACAGCCATGTTCTCAATAATGCCCCTGCACACAGCCCGGGTCATGTGACCCAGAGAGAGGTTAGAGGGCGAGATATGGGAGACATTGGCGAGGGTGGTGGGGTCATGCCGCTCTCCTAGTAGTGTTGGGGTCACACTTAGGTCAGTGTTAGGCTGAATCAGGGCAGACTGCACCAACTGCGAGTAGATTCTAGACTCACTCACTTCTAATCCTGTGAGAATACATCATTAATAAATTAAAAGGATAAGCATAAACCTGAGAACCAATTCTCTGCAAAAACATGCAACAAGAAGACTAAACTGAAAAACATCTATGGGGCGGGGGGAGAACGACAATATTCTTCTAAAGAGAGCTTAAAGGAATAGTTCCCCCAAAAATACCCCAATGCCATCCCAGATGTGTATCACGTTTGTGTAAAAACTAAATCGATAATTAAAACGTTATTAACTTTTAAAAAGTGTTTCCTGCCAGCAGCTGACACGAAGAGCGATGCAAGCACATCGGCGAGTTCACGCGAGAATACGGAAGCAGCACTTATTTACAATAGAAGAACGAATGTTACACGAGAGTTCGGCCATTTCAAATAGCGTCAGAGCCGCTTAAAGTTAAAAACGTTTTAATAGAGCTGTTCAGCCGTGACATCAATTTGTAGCCGTGACTATCGATTCACTTCAGAATACATTCATTGATCGACTGGAGTCACATGGATTACTTTTTTGATGCCTAAATGTGACTTGTGGTCCGTCAAAGTGCTGACACCCGTGTACTTCCGTTATAAGGACCTGACAGAGCTCTATTGTCTTCTAAAAACCTTTATTTGTGTTCTGCTGAAGAAAGACAGTCATACACATCTGGGATGGCATCAGGGTAAGTGAATAATGAGAGAATTTTCATTTTTGGGTGAACTATTCCTTTAACCTCAGATTTTTTGTGTTGTTTTTATTTAAAATTCTATGTAAATGGTGAACCTTTAATGTAAAAAGGTCTCATTGGATTTTAAATAAAATAATTTAAAAGTAATTATCAATTAATTAACAAATAATTAAAATTGATTTACCGAAATCTTTCATCCATGAGCCCAGCATTCTGACAAAGGTTGCCATTACATTTCCTCCATTAAGCGATGCCGCCACTGCTAGATAGGAGCCGTGGAAGTATGGGAAATATGCAATGGGGGACAGGGGGTCTGGAGAACTCGGAGGGGAGAACTCTGCAGGCATGGTGAACGTCAGCTGCGCTGAAGTGCTCATATTCAGCACTAGTGATTTAACATAACAATTCCTCGTTATTTTTTGCATGTATGTACCTTGTGTCTAAATAAGAATTATACAGTACACAACACTTATCTGAATAAAGCATGATGCCCTGAAGTGCATATACATACAAGTTAGTTCAACTGGTATAGACAACTTTGTGCAAAGTTATTTTAGTTTTTGAAAAACATGTTAATAGGAGATCAAGAAATCTTTCTGTGCATCCAAGCAGCTTGCAATTAATTGCAATGAACTTTGAGGCAACAAGTTTGCATTTGAGGAAAACAAGACTGGTTCATTCATTTTTAATGAGCACTCAAATAGCTTAAACGAATTTCCTCCCCGCTACTATAATTTGACCAGCTCTGAGAAAGAAAGATTGCATATTTATTTAAGCTGAGGTGGTAGAGCTTTTAGATTTTCCTAATTAACCTTGTGTGACCCGGCATACACATGCGTGGACACAGAATTTTGGCTTTGTTATACGCAAAGCATAATTTAAATTCATTTAAACTGACTGATCTCAGTTCAGAAGACTCTGGGCTGTCAGTAAATGGTTAAACTTTCAACATACGGAGTCATGTGGCGATTTTGTGTTTGGGAGAAACGGCAACAAAACTACATCTGGTAAGAAACCTAATTACGTTTTTACATTGAAACCTAGTGTAAGTCTCTAGTTTCATTCGAAATGCCATTTAAAAAATCTGACCAGTTTATCGCGAAATGGCATGCTGCTAAACACAATGTACACTAATATGTACTTCAGTGCATTTTTTCCTAAGAAATCCTATATTTACCGTGCATTATCACATTGAAAATCAATAGGTTAATCTAAAAGCTGAAAAATTTTGCTTTCAGTGGCTTTATATGGAGTTAGGATGAAAATAAGGTGCATTTTGAACTTTTCTGAGACCAGTGCAGACAGACAGCACACTGGAGGTTAAGTCACTCACTAAACAGGAAGCAAGGGAGCATCCTATAGCTTTCCTATGCAGCTAAGTATATTCTCTCCTAAAATCAAACCAAAAGTTCCGTTTCAGGCTGCAGATGATGTTTGGACCGCTCAACATGTTTGGCAGACATGAGACAATAGTAATCAGCAGTTTGTTTCAGAATTTATAATGTATAATTTTATTTTAATATGGTTGGCAGTGATTGGATGATGCTGGCCATTACCGTGAATCAGATTTAATTATGCTAATTTCTGATGTAATGTCTGTAACGTCTAAAAAACATGAATAACCAACACCCCTGGAAACAATAAACAATTTGATTTAAAAATCTTTCTAGGGGGCCTATGTAGCTCAGCGAGTAAAGACGCTGACTATCACCCCTGGAGTCGTGAGTTCGAATCCGGGCGTGCTGAGTGACTCCAGCCAGATCTCCTAAGCAAGCAAATTGGCCCAGTTGCTAGGGAGGGTAGAGTCACATGGGGTAACCTCCTCATGGTCACTATAATGTGGTTCTTGCCCTCGGTAGGGAGTGTGGTGAGATTTGCATGGATGCTGTGGGGAATGGCGTGAAGCCTCCACACATGCTATGTCTCCATGGTAATGCGCTCAACAAGCCACGTGATAAGATGTGCAGATTGACAGTCTCAAGGCTACTGAGATTCGTCCTCCGCCACCCAGATTGAGGTGAGTCACTACGACACCATGAGGACTTAGATCCCATTGGGAATTCCAAATTGGGGAGAAAAAAAAATCTGACTTTCTATTGCTTGTTATTATTAAAACATTTCACAACTTAGTCCCACTGTCCCCCACATAAATTAATCCCACATAAGCTTCCATCAATGTTTATGAAATCTATTTGCTCTAGAAATTTTTTTTTTTTTTTTTTGCATGTTTATTAGGTGCTACTTGTTACAAATCAAAAAAGGGAAATAAAAAAAATGCACACAGCAGTCACGCTCGGATCTCAGGAGGTTAGTTAACTTTAACAATTCCAAATAATTTGTAGTTTTCTCAAAGCTTGTCTTTCTCTCAGAGCTGTGGCACAGAAATATCTGATTTACTACAACCCTTAAATAGATACTGTCTCATATGCCCTTGACAGAGGTCGGTGAAATCTGAGTACAGGATCTGCCATTTCTAAATGTGCTCTTTGCAGTTTTATAACATCTCCACCTGGAGGTTATACTAGTAAACACATAATATGTCCTGAAGATAAGTATATATCAATGATTGATTGCTGTTTGTAATAATAGGCTGACAATAAGAAACTATCATTTAAAAACATAAGGTGATTTTGCACCGTCAGGCCGTACTGTTACCGTTCTGTACTGATCCGGGCATGTTGGCACTGTTAAGGTTTCTTTTTCCATTGTGATGCTGCGAAATCAGGATAAGACTGGACTGACTGAGCAAATGGCCAATCGTGAGACGCCACATCACTAAAGGCGTTCAACCAGCACGGTTCTCTGTCTCGAGTATGGCTAGCTAGACTCCGGCCCAGAATGGATTGTAATCATACCGAACCGTGCTGAAGTAGAAATGCTACTTACACACCGATAGTGAGAAAGCGCCTATGGACTAATACAAAATTACACAAATAATTCTGAATGATAATTTATTTAAAAAAATAAATAAATTATGCAAGCAATATCATGCAAGAGGACCAGGCCCTTACTTCAAAAACCAATTTGTATGGTTTATGTTGCACTGTCAATAGTCAATATTTATACCATTGAACAACCAACAGACAAAAGTGTCAAATAAATGAAATGTCCATAACTTTACAGCAAGCATCTAAGCCATATTGTACCTGCATCTCCTTTGTTAGTCTTGCAGGAGTATACACTACACTGGAAGTCTCCCAGTGCTGCGCCAACAGGTGTGTGAACAGGTATGCCATACCACTCCGAAAAAGTGTGACCAGCGACAGCTCCTGACTCCACCACTACAGGCAAGAGATGCACAGGGAAACCAGCATCCTTCAGACTGAAAAGAATAGAAACATAGCCTAATTCAGACCCAGAAGGTGGCAGAGTACAATTCTACACAGATATGTGTATTTTTGTGGTCATTTTAAACATCAATGTTCCCCAAAGAAGGTTAGCTGCTATGTCAGGAGTAAAACAAGTACAATATCTCACTCCACTCACATTTGCGTGTTCCACTGGTTGGTAGTTGTGTTGAAGTAGCCCCAGCTAGCAGCATTTTGCCCAGTCATGACACAATTATCAAGGCCACATAACATGGAAACCACATAGTCTTGTATGGTGCCTGCCACACTGAAATCTGACAGGAACTCCAGTCTGAGTCAAGGAAATATCAAAGTCAGGATAATCAAAATATTAATGCATGATAGATTACTGTCTTCAACTATAATTACAGTGCTGTGAACAGTGATTGGAACATGGTGAAGCCACCCCAATTTCTCTTCTTGAGAAAATGTTGTAGGAAGTCTTTGACTGTGTTTCTACCTGTGTTTCATAAACCAGAAGATGGTGGCGCAACCAAAGCCAGTGGCTACACTCAGGTGCGAGTCTGCTTTAGGCAGGGAAGAAAGGAAGGCAGTGCTGCAGCGCCCATCCTGCCAGGTGATCAGCTGACTGACATCTTTGGGAATGAATCTGGTAACTTCATCTTTACTTTGCCATTCACAGTCTAATGGAAAAAGATGGCAATATAAATACTTTTACCATCCTATTTGCTGATGTTTGAATGCTTTTTAAATATTCTATTGGGGAGAGTGGGGTAAGATGAGACTGTGGGACCCTGTGTATCTAGGGCTATATTTTTTGTCATGTGACCTTGTAAGCAGGAAGTATCCATAATTTCTATTTGGCTGTGAAGAGGAGAAACACATGGAAAAGAGGTACATATGTTTTTGCAAAAAGGTTTTTTTTGCTGGCCAAAGAAAATGTTTTATATTTGAAGTTTACTGATTGTTGTACCAAAGCAAATTTATTCAGGTACAATATTACATATCATGCATGTAATATATCTAGTGTAGAAAAACATGATTTGAGTAGCACAATATTAGCCAGTATTTCCAATATCGTCACTATGAGGCAAAATACACCAAACAGTCTGGGGAAAGTTGAGCCACTGTTTTGTACAGAAACAAATTTGTTCTAATAACCAATCACTCTGTTTATAATGTTTGCAATTAAAAAAGGACCCAAGGGAGTGATTTTTTTTTTTCCCACCAATGATTTTCATCCAGCTATATGGTTATAACAAACAAATTTGTTCCAATAACGGTTCTGTTTATAATTTCTTAAGTTAAAAGAAGAAGACCTAAAAGAGTGAGTTTATTCTGTGTTTCACTGAAAAAATTCAATTGGTCAAGTTACCACCAAATGGCTCATCTTACCCACTAACCAGGAGCAACTTACCCATAAACTGAGGCAAGTTGACCCAATGGATCACACTCTTTTAAAAGGCCATATGTTTGTGGCATTTGTCACAGACTCATTTTTATTATATCAGTTGACAGCAGACACCTTGAAACAAAGGTAGTTATCTTCATTTTACCGCTGTCTAATTTAATCTTACTCCACTCTCCCCTATATGAGTACAGTTAATAGAGGGTCTCACAACAATGTAAAAGCTATTAAACGTGCAGTTTATTTTGAATAAATGTTAACCTGTTTTAGATTTCCACAACACAATGCCATGCATTTGTCCACATACTCCAACAGATCTGACTTTCTGCAGCTTGTTTTTAGGTAAAGCATCCATGCAGCGGTCCAGAGCGGCGATTATTAGAGCAGGATCCTGCTCTTTAGCCTATTGAAAACAATAACAGTGCGATTCAATAAGTGTGTAAACTTGTATAAGATGGGTTGTGTCATAAGGTTAAATGTAATTCAACTGAGTTGGGTTGCTCTATTTCAGTTCTGTTGTCTGACTCTGGATTTCATTAACGCCGCTGTAATTAACAATCTGTTACGTACATGTTTGTCGGTGGTGCAGCCGATATCAGAGTTTGTAGGGAAACTCGTGCTGTCTGACACCTTCTTTGATTGCGCATCCAGCAGCACGACTTTCACCGATGTGGTGCCCAGATCCAAGCCCAGAACAAACCCAGCAGAAGGACTGAGTGATGTCGCCATGTGCTCCATAGATCTTGTACTACACAAATCACAACTTATTGTGCAGTCGGAGGAAAACACGTACAGTCTATGCCATTTGGCTGCACCTGTAATAAACAGTTTAACTAATGCAAAATATTCGCTTAACTAATATCTCTGTTGAGTTTCAGTGTGTCCAGAGTCCGAACTGGTGAGTTTGACCCTTCGCGGATCCCGTAGAGAGGGTGGGAGGTGAACGAAATCAACAAATATTTTAAAACCGAAAGGTTTCTCCGAATTATAGACTGTAATATGTGCATAAACCCTCTCTAGCGTTGTGATATATTTTCTTACATGAAATTAAGAACAAGTTGATCATGGAGACGACTTTTTCGTGCCTTGATATCCCATGAGCAATGTTGCCAAGTCCGCTTATAATAAACGATTTGTGTTGTATTTTTCAAGTCATTTTTATTTTTTATAGCACAACACAACTCGTTTCAAAACAGAAGGGCATGCCTGAATGTCTTGATGTCCTAAGTTAACAGCGTTATAAAAAATCGTGCCTTAATGTCTTTAAAGGGGTAGTTCACCCAAAAATGACTGCAATGCAAAGAGCCCCTCTGTCAAGCTCCTGAAGTTTGCGGATGACACCACGGTCATTGGCCTCACCCGTGACGGTGACGAGTCTGCATACAGACGGGAGGTTGAACAGCTGGCTGTCTGGTGCGGACCCCCTCTGTGCTGTGCACATCTGTAACTGTCTGGTTTGGTTCAGCCACCAAATCAGACAGAAGGAAACTACAATGGACAGTCAAGACTGCTGAGAGGATTATTGGTGCCCCTGCCGACCCTCCAAGACCTTTATGTCTTCAGAGTGTGGAAACTTGCAGGTAGAATCACTCTGGACCCCACAAACCCTAACCACTCCCTCTTTGAACTGTTTCCCTCTGGCCGGTGCTACAGAGCACTCAGTGCTAGAACAACCAGGGACAAGAACAGTTTTTACTCTCAGGCCATTTTCCACGTAAACAATTGAACTGCCTTCAGGACTCCCATAGTGCAATAATGTATAAATGTCATGTACATATGTAAATTCACTCATATTTAATTCAATAACAGTACATACCCCTACCTTGCACATATATTACCACTTGCACATGTACATACACCATTCTATGTTATATGTTCTATTTTTTTGTATGTCTATTTATACTCTTACCTTGTTTTATATTCTGTGTCTCATTGTAATGTTCTGTGTGCACTTGCTTGTTTCTCCTATCACCAAAAAAAAAAAAAAAACAACAACTTGGCATTAAAGCTCATTCTGATTCTGATTCTGATTCTTAAAATGAAAGTTCTTTCATTTACTCACCCTCATGCCATCCCAGATGTGTATGATTTTCTTTCTTTTGCTGAACACAAATGAGGATTTTTAGAAGAATATTTCAGCGCTGTAGGTCTTTTCAATGCAAGTGAATGGTGGCCAGCACTTTGAAGCTCCAAAAATCACATAAAAGCTGCATAAAAGTAATCCATATGAGTGGTTAAATCTATGTCTTCAGAAGCTATATGATATGTGTGGGTGAGAAACAGATCAATATTTAAGTCCATTTTTAGTATAAATCTCCACTTTCACTTTCTGAAAGGGAAAGTGGAGATTTATAGTAAAAAAGGATTGCATCACTTCAGAAGACATAGATTCTAATGGATTACTTTTATGCTTCCTTTATGTGATTTATGGGCCTTCAAAGTGCTGGCCACCATTCACTTGCATTGAAAAGACCCACAGCACTGAAATATACTTCTAAAAAACTTAATTTGTGTTCAGCAGAAGGAAGACAGTCATACACATCTGGAATGGCATGAGGGTGAGTAAATGATTAGAGAACTTTCATTTTTGGTTGAACTATCCCTTTAAGCCCCCAGTGAAAAAACTCCCTAAGATGTTAGTTACTCAGCAGGGGGAGCCTATCCGATATTGTATTTGTAGAATGCTAACCAAAAAAAAAAATAAAAAAAATTGTATAGAGCTGTTCAGGTTATAGTCCTAAATTCCAAAAGAGAATTTACATTTTCGAGCCATGGGTTCCCTTTGGATGTTCCTGGGTTTTTATAAGGCGGTTTTGGATTTATGAGTAAAATAAGGCCTGTGGTAAATATTACTTGAAGATACTTGGATGTTTTGTTCTGCAACATAACACAATCGTACGCCAAATGTGAATTCTGAAGCTGCTGTTTTTTTGTTTTTGTTTTTTAAGTATGTTGCTAACAAATTGCTAAATAAGGTCATAATGGTTTTCAGTTTTGTCAGGCATATACGCACGCACATATTCTAGGCCCCCTGACAGTATATTGCTCTGAGACCCTTTCATGTTAAAAAATACAGTTTAGAATTTGTTGTGTGGCCCCTCCCCCTGGACATTTGGGCCCCTAGAAATGTTACTACCTTTCACCCCACTAGCTCCGGCTCTGCACACATACTTGTGGTAGTTGTAGTCCTTATTTAGCAACTTGTTAGCAAACACTTTTTAAACACGGTGGCTTCAAAATTCACGTTTGTGGTATGACTGTGTGTAATCTATGTTGTACAACAAAACGACCAAGTATCTTCAAGTAATGTTAACCACAGACCTTATTTTACTCATAAATTAAAAAACCCTTATAATAAAACCCTATTGGAAATTCCCAAGGGAACCCATGGTGAATTAGAATTGGCAGGTTGCCCTACAAATTGATGTAATGGCTGAACAGCTCTATTTATTTTGTTGAAGAAGAAAATAAGAAACTCTATTTAAGTTTAAACAATTATTCGTAAGGAAAATGAAATATCTCCTCATATGAACATTTTTATTTTTGGTTGGGGAGCCCATCTTACTCTGGCTTAATAATAATGATATACATGCAATATAATGGATTAATACACTACGTGTAATACAATTAATGTGTTTATTTAATAGGTTAAGCGATCTGATTGATAATATGATGGTAAGGCAATGTTTAAAATTATAATTATAATTCTTAAATTGTATGGATAATTATTAGAAGTATTTGTAGTCCATCCAAAATGACATTTACTAAAAAAATACTGTCCAGTTGTCAAATCCAGGTTGCGTGTTTCTCTTGCTAAATCTGGCAACATCACCCATAATTCTTTGCGAGAAAATGGCTGACCGATAAAGACAGACGCTGTTTCATCCAGAATTTGTCATATTTGTCTAAGTACTACATTCCAAAGTGTAATATAGTCTTAAATAAATCTCTCATAATGTTCGAGCATTTAATGTAAATTATGCTCTCTTAAATCACGGAGGCAGACTCTTCATCTGTATTTTATTTTCATCTTGACTCTAACGGTAAGGTAATGGGGATTTAATATGATCTCTCAGCCTGCTTTGTATAAACATTGTATTCATCACGTGGTTTTCCACGTATCTCTTATGTGTTGTCTTTCAGTGTGTTTTTACATCATAAGATGGCCACAGTCGCAGCCAAACGCGAGGGACCGCAGTTCATCAGCGAGGTGGCCGTCAGAGGAAACGCCGCTGTGCTCGACTACTGTCGGACGTCCGTGTCTGCTCTGTCCGGGGCTACAGCGGGCATCCTCGGTCTGACGGGACTGTACGGCTTTGTGTTTTATTTCCTTGCTTCTTTCCTATTGTCGTTGCTTCTAATACTCAAAGCCGGTCGCAGGTGGAACAAGTGTTTCAGATCTCGACGTCTGCTCTTCACCGGAGGCCTCGTGGGCGGCCTCTTTACTTACGTGCTCTTCTGGACTTTCCTCTATGGAATGGTGCATGTGTACTGAACGGACTTCCGCACCACACAGTACAGCAGCCATGCAGATGAAGAGCAGTAATATAATAGAGATGCCTAGAGATTGAGTGCAGATTGCTGTACAATTGATCGTTGAATCTTAAAATCTTTCCTCGGTACTAATTGATTGCACTAAACCTCGAATATTTAGTCTTTTGTCATTAATACTCTACTAGATTCCTAAATCAGCCCAGCTCTGAGAGAAGTATTAGGATAGTCCGTTAGGGAATTAAATCTTTTTCAGTTTTCTTTGTGTGTATGTAAAACACTCAACAATGTAAAGACACAATGGCAACTTTAAACTGTACAAATCACATTATTTTGGATACTAGGAAAATCAATCATTGGATTTAATTGTGTGGTTTCTGTTCAAATTTACGCAACATTGTGTGTAGGCTGCAATGAGCATCGTGTTTATTCTTACTTATTTAGAGAGATTTAAAGGAACTTGACTACTAAAATCTTAAAGGAATAGTTCACCCAAAAATGAAAATTCTCTCATTATTTACTCACCGTCATGTGAGTCCCATACACATCCCAGATGTGTATGACTTTCTTTCTTCTGCTGAACACAAATGAATATTTTAGAAGAATATCTCAACTTTGTAAGTCCATACAATGCAAGTGAATGATGACCAGAACTTTTAAGCTCCAAAAATCTTAAGACAGTGGTTTAATGTATGTCTTCTATACATTGCAATCACTTTGGGTGAGAAATGGATCAATATTTAAATCATTTAAAAAATATATTTAAAAAAACGACTTACTGATCTGTTTCTCATCCACACATCGCTTCAAAAGATATGGATTTAACCACTGGAGTCTTACGGATTACTTTTATGCTGACTTCATGTGATTTATGGAGCTTGAAAGGTGTGGTCATCATTCACTAGCATTGTATGGACCTACAGAACTGAAATATTCTCTAAAAATGTTTGTTTGTGTTCTGCAGAAGAAGAAAAAAAAAATCATACACATCTGGGATGGCATGAGGGTGAGTAAATGATGAGAGAATTTTCATTTTTGGGGTGAACTATCCCTTTAAGTACTTCTTCCTTGAGGAAATTTCCTAAATATAGTGCTGCAATTATTGTCTAATCTGAATAAAATATTCTGCTTAAGACTGTGAAAGGGTATAGTCATATTTCTGGCTGTCCTCAGTGCTTAAAACCAACACATATTAATGCCCAAGAAAAAGTTTAGACTTTAAACAGTGTTTGTCCGTTGGGGGCATTAATGAAAATTCAGACAAGTTAGTTAACTTAGTACTTCTACATTTTAAATTGAAATTTAGATTTTTTTCCAGACACATATGTTTGAAAAGGATTCTTGTTCTTAGGAGAGTGTGGTTTACATTTGACAGAAATGATAGGCCAAGAGAGTTCATCAATACAGTTAGATATTAGAAATTTAAAGTGGCCAAACCTACCACAAGATAAATCAACTCACCCATTTCAGATTTATTTAGTATCTAAGCATTGCCATTCAAATCTTTAAATGTTTCAACAATTATTCAACCATGGTTTAACAGTTTGGTCTGTTTTGTCAGACCCAATTTTTGGTGTCAACACTGGTTAAATATACAGTATAATAAATAATTTTCTGCTTTTTGTAACAAAAACTTCCATTGCCAACTAGAAACAAGGAGAATTCTAACCACGGGACTGGCACTATTCCTTTTTGTGTGACTGTGCATAGACCCATTGTAGTAATTCCCTTTGCACATCCACAGTAAATCCAATGGTATTCAATGTCTGTAAAAGAAATCCTCTGGTTACTACTGGTTACGTGGTGTTCTCAAGGATGAGACAGGAGAAATGGTCTGTTTTTCTGTGCAGTGCTGATTACTGAATGATACTGTAGCCAGTGGCTTTCTCTCAGGAATGTGGGTTTTGAGTGCTGATCCTGTGGGTCGGATCTGTCCCTCTGGGTTATTACTGGGCTGAGATGACACTGACGTCAACGGCTGCACCTCTGTTGCCTTTTTCTCCTCCCTCCTGTGTCGTCCATCTTGCCGATGGTGACCATGGTGTCTTGTATGCTTTTTCTCTCTGTGCTTTCCAGATTTTTGTTTTCTACTGGTGCAAATTTTATGGAACAAATGTGTAAATAGAAATGTAAAACATATTTTTTAAATTTTTTAAGTTAAACTGTTTAAAAAGCAGACAAGAACAACATTACTTAATATGAAATGGTACCTCCATCACACAAACTCCAGTGTAAAAACTTACTTTGTAATTGCCTCAAATTTTGTCTCTCTGTAAAAGGAGCTCTTGCTCATCATGTAGAGGAGAATCATGTCGCAGGTGAAAACGCCCTGTGGAATAACATAAGCACCAATCACTCAGGATTCTGAAGATGGAATTGTTTTGTGCCTTCAATACATCAATCCCAGTTTTAACCAAGCATATAAGAGACAATGCAACTGGGAGCCAAAGAATGATGAGGCAGCTGAAAATGCCACAAAATAAATAAATAAAACACACCAAAGGCAGGTACAACCAATGTGTACCCATCTGAGCATAACAAAGGTGAAATGCATTGAAAGTTAACAATCAGTCTGTTACTAGTCCATATACTCACAGCTCCCATTAAGGCAAGTCCAGAGCCAATATTGATCACTGTAGGGATGATGCTGAATTTCCCAGCCTAAAGAACATAAGAGATGTAAGTTTAGAGTAAATACTCTACTTTTTTAATTATGACAAAGTTGTGAATATAAAGACAACATTTTGATCAAAATAATTATTTTCTCTTACCTTTCCATTCACTAATATATCAAAGCGAATGCCATACACTTTAAATAGATTCCGATAGGCTTGCCCTGCTGCATCTTTGTAATATCGAGCAAATCTTGATAGTGAGAGAAACAGAAGTGAAACGATAAGTGACACAGTTTTCAAAATCATACTGTTTTGAAAACTAAAAATAGATGCTTTGAAGGAAAAGCAAAAGTATTTTTGTTTAAGCTAAACTGAATCAGTCATTCGATCAAAGGCAGAGCATTACCTGAAGTTGTAACCTGAGGTGACAGAGTGGTTTGAATTTTCAGAGGTATCCAAGCGTGTGAAGCTGTATTCAGGGTTACACTTAGAAGAGTCTTTATCCAAATCACAATTCCACTCAATTCCAACTCCAACAGAACCACCCTGTAAGTGTGTTTGAGAGAGAGAACTGCATGAAAAATTACTGTCTAATTCTGTCTTTTTGGCATATTTCTGTCTCTGTAAAAGCTTCATAAAAATATCCATGGCTTCAAATCAATCTTATTTTAGGGATAAAACCAGATAAAAGGGGGTAAATCCTGAAATGTATTCCACACTAATCATACTATCACTCACCTATCTTTCCTAGTAGTCTGACATTGTGATTTCAGATTCTTAACATGATCATAATCTTATTTAAATTGCCATGTGGATCAAATATGCAGTAGATATTAAAGGAATATTTAGGGTTAAACAAGTGAAGCTCTAATGACAGCATTTGTGGCATGCCTTTGATTACAGGAAATAATTTGACTAATTCCTCAGTTTATATATATAAAAAATCAGAAATGCAATGAACTTGCCCGGTAGACTTCCATGATATAATCAATCCAGTCTATATCCTTGTTGGAATTATTGACATCAACAATCTGAAAACAATACACTAAACAAGATGTGGTCTGGATAAATTAGTTAGGATATGCTTAAATCCTAATTTTTGTCAGTCTTTCTTTCCCTTTGCTTAAACACTGAGCTATCTGTGTGTTTACATTTTAATCCTGTTTCCACCTGGTATTAACAGCTGTCTCGGGGTTCCGATTACATGTGGTCAGTGCGACAGCGTAAAGGGGGTCCAAAACATTACCAAAACAAACTGATCAAATTTAATCCACATTTGGAGGTAATTAGAAATGCATGAGTTTTAAAATTTGACCATTACATGTGGCTTTCAAAGAAAACAACTTGGAACATCCAATCTGCCAACAACCAAGATCCAGGTCCAGGTGTACATAGGAGAATTGGTGCTGTTTTAAGGGCAAAGGTGGTCACACCAAATATTGATTTAGCTTTTTTTATGTTTACAGGACTTTGAATGACATTAATTGATCAATGAAAACTATTAATGGTATATTTTTTAAGACTCAATATGCAACATTTTTCACAAGTGCCTAAAACTTTTTGCACAGTACTGTATATAAATATACAGTATATAACATAAAAAAGCCATACATAATTATGCACAATACTTCACAGAACATATTCAGTATGCAGTGACAGATCATGGAAAGCATGCACAACCCAAATTCTTTTAATATATTTGCTCAATTACAATAAGTGAGAACACACCTCAAAATATCTCGCTTATGGTGAAATTAAATTAAAAGTTCATTTGGGAGAAATGGTGAAAAGATTTTTCCACTTTTGTTTTCTTTTTTTCTTTTTTTTGCACATTATCAACATGCAGTAACAGTGACATAGTAAGTGATGTATGTAGTCATGAAATCAGTTTAAATCACAAGTGGTCACAGGGTACACATTTGAGACGCATGTTACTATCAGGTGTAAACAGTCATCTGTCTCGCTTGGCCACTTGTGTTCGGATCACCCCCAACATGGGTGTTTATACTAGGGGGAAAATGGTCAGTGGTGGAGACTTGTTTTCTTCACTAGTCACAGTGTTTGAAGCACTTGCCTTTATTGCCAAGTCCTGGAAACTGTAGCCAGTCCCGAGCACCACATCTCTCACACGAAAGATGGGACAGTAGGGGTGATTCTCCTTATCATATCTGCACATCTTCAGATATGTGCTGTTGGTGGTTGGCAGGACATTTGATCTTCAAGTGGGAGAAGGGAAAGAACAGGAAAGAAATTCCTGTTAGCTCATTGGTAAAATACGCTGGTTACCACCCCTGGAGTTCGCTAGTTCGAATCCCAGGGAGTGCTGAGTGACTCCAGCCAGGTCTCCTAAGCAAGCAAATTGGCCCGGTTGCTAGGGAGGGTAGAGTCTCATGGGGTAACCTCCTCGTGGTCGCTATAATATGGTTCATTCTTGGTGGGGCGCGTGGCGAGTTGAGTGTGGTTGCCACGGTGGGTGGCGTGAAGCCTCCAAACACGCTATGTCTCCGTGGCAACGCGCTCAACAAACCACGTGATAAGATGCGCGGGTTGATGGTTTCAGACGCGGAGGCAACTGGGATTCATCCTCGGTCACCCGGATGGAGGCGAATCACTACGTGACCACGAGGAATTAAAAGCACACTGGGAATTGGGCGTTCCAAATTGGAAGAAAAAAAAAAAAAGTGGCGGGTGACCTAATTAAACAAAATATAATAGCAATGACTACTTCTGACTCTGAGCTCAAGCTAGTTCTAGGCCTGATATGATACTGTATTATCTCAAACAGTTGATAGTATTTAGTAAATAATCTAAGTGACATTGTGGAGGACATGTCTGAGTGTATGAATTATGGATGTGTCGCCTTTTCAGTTAACTTGAGATGGGCAGGTCTTGTTGTTATAGCAAGGCATATAATGACAGCCAGTCTCAGTGTATGCACCACACACTGTGTTGGTATAAATAGAAATGTGCAAGCCCAAGATATTCAGAGCAGCTTGTGCAGTGCTGTGCCATCAGTATCCAAACATAACACATCATAGTGCTTAATCATGTCTGCTCTTTCACATGGCTGCATGATGTAAAGCCATGTGAACAGTTAGTAAACACTTTCAGAAGGAATTTTAGCATGTTAAGTTCATAAAACCATCCACATCAGAGTTAATATACTAATTTTAAAAGGGTTGTACAGGCTTTAAATCTGGTAACAGCTTAATGTTGTGGTCTGGCTTGCATAGCCTATTAGTCTTTGCATTTTAAGATCTTTTAATCTCTCCAGTCCATTGATGTTACCACACCCTAACTTTTTGCTGGATGATGTCCTGCTTTTGAACCACAGAAATGGTTCAGTCTATGTACTCATAAGTGACCTATGAACTCTTAACTGTGTAACAAGGGCGATTCTAGGATTGAAATCTTAAGGGCGTCAGCCCTCAATAACACTATACACTGATGAGCCAAAACATTATGACCACTCACTGGTGAAGTGAATAACGCTGATCATCTTCTAACAAGGCCACATGTCAAGGTCTGGGTAGATTAGATGGTAAGCGAACAATCAGTTCTCTTAGTCAACGTGTTGAATGCAGGAGAAATGACAGGATTAAAGACCTGAGTGACTTTGACAAGGGACAAATTGTTATGGCCAGATAACTGGGTTAGGGCATCTCTGAAAAGGCAATGCTTGTGGGGTGCTCACGGTCAGCAGTGGTGAGTACCTACCTACAGTGGTCCAAACCGACAGAAGGTCTACTGTGGCACAAGTCACAGAAAATGTTAATGATGTTTACGTGAGGAATGTGTCACAACACACAGTACATCGCACCCTGCTGCGTAGCTACAGACCGGTCAGAGTGCCCATGATGACCCCTGTTCACCGTCGAAAGTGCCTACAATGGGCACGCGAGCATCGGAACTAGACCTTGGAGCAGTGGAAGAAGGTTGCCTGGTTCAATGAGTCCCGTTTTCTTTTGCATCACGTGGACGGCCTAAACACAGTTGCAGACCAGGTACACCCCTTCATGGCAATGGTATTCCCTGATGGCAGTGGCCTCTTTCAGCAGGATAATGCGCCCTGCCACTCTGCACACATTGTTCGGGAATGGTTTGAGGAACATGATGAAGAGTTCAAGGTGTTGCCCTGGCCTCCAAGTTCCCCAGATATCAATCCAATTGAGCATCTGTGGGATGTGCTGGACCAACAAATCCGATCAACGGCAGCTCCACATCGCAACTTACATGACTTGAAGGATCTGCTGCTAATGTCTTTGTGCCAAATACCACAGGACACCTTCAGGGGTCTTGAAAAGTCCATGCCTCAGCGGGTCGGTGCTGTTTTGGCAGCATGCAGAGGACCAACAGCATATTAGGCAGGTGGTCATAGTGTTTTGGCTCATCTGTGTAATTTTTGCACATTTTATGTGTTTCAATCTGTTGCACAGATAGTGTTTTTTTTATTATTATTTTGTTTTACTGTGTTTACATCATTAATATCCAGCTGATATTCATTCAGAATATTTTCATTTTTTTCTAAACTGCTTGAAGAACCATAGACATGACAAACCATATATATTATAGTAATTGTCTATTTATTGGCAACACGTTTCATCTGTCTTAATCATTGTTTGTTCTCCATTTATTAACAAAAATTATATAATATGAATCAATTTAGCAACTTTTATAGATTAAAGTTAAAGTCAAATATCACAAAAACCTATTGTAGTAATACATTTCACATTTAGCTTGGTCATTATTTAGTGAAGTGAATTAACTCCAGATGATGTGTCTCTGTATGTCATTAGCTTGTGCCTCGATTCTTTTGAATCCGTCAAAGATCAGTTCCAATTTGTTCTTTTTGGCATAATATTTTTGCTAATCACACTTTTTACACCAGTTTGAATCAAATTAATGTCTTTTATGTGTTTTGAGTGAGTCATTAAAACCACTGATGAAGCACTGAGTCGTTCAAGACCGAAACAAGTCTAATAATACTTTATTAAAATGTGCATGTCTACAAATTTATCAAGAGATTTCAGCAGTTTAAGCATCATAAGCGTTTTCCCCACAAATGACAACAAAGCTAGCTTTCACCCTGTGAAATACTACTGAGCATGACTTTCAAGCAATAAAAAACAACAATATTAAAATAAATTGAAATATTGAAAATAATTATGTTTCAATTATTTAATGTCATTATTAGTCACTTTAACTCATAATTCATCCTGTCCCTTTCTCTCCTTGTTAAACAAGATTATTACTGAAATAAACGAGTGACATTCCTTCTCTCCTCCAGTCGTTCAACAGATGCTGATATTCGCTCGTTCATGAATCGTCTAACTGAAACTCAAATGGACGACTGTTTCATAAGGGGCTTATTTGTCTCGCGCTTCAAACAGTGCAGTGCTGCCGCTATTTAAAGAGCTTACAATGGACACACATAAAAAAAAATTTTTTAAAAGGGATTGCACTCACAAGGCACAATAAGCAATTTCTAGCCAATGAAATATTTGAGGGCTGAGAATAACTAGAAAATCTTAG
Source organism: Myxocyprinus asiaticus (assembly GCF_019703515.2). Taxonomy (NCBI): domain Eukaryota; kingdom Metazoa; phylum Chordata; class Actinopteri; order Cypriniformes; family Catostomidae; genus Myxocyprinus; species Myxocyprinus asiaticus. The sequence continues at coordinate 36,968,568 of NC_059346.1, read as the reverse complement.
ATTCACTATAGAAATGTACATGCCTTTTCAGGTTTTTATTCATTTCCAAGAATTTTCAAGGCCTGAAAATCTAAATTTTAAAATTGCTTGATATATTCACTTTTACCATGACCGTGGGAACCCTGCTGCAAACAAGCAGTAGATGCTAAATAAGATCTAGACATTTTCTGAGAAAATTTGTTTTTAGTTGGGAAGGTTTAGCAGGTTGCTGTGGGGAAGAGATTTTATACATTTGATTGTACCTGCACCTCAAACTCTGATGGTGCTTTGCAATGGAAATAATATGCAAAAAATTTAGCTGAGAGGAAACCTAGTTGAAAAGCTTTTAAAGGAATATTTCTGGTTAAATACAAATTAAGCTCCTTAGTGTCTGTGGCATACACAATGACCTTAAACAATTAAGATAGTTCCATGTTCCAATCATTGATTAGTTCACTAAATACATTTACATACAACCTCAATTCCAAAAAAGTTGGGACAGTATGAAAAATGCTAATAAAAACTAAAAGTAGTGATTTGTAAATTATATTCACCCTTTGCTAAATTGAAAACACTACAACTAAACATTATATAATGTTTTACCCTGTGAATTTCTTTCTTTTTCTTCTTTTTTTATGTACAGTAATTTCAAATCAAATGATTGCAACACGCTCCAAAAAAGTTGAGACAGGGGCAATTTAAGACTAAGAACAATTTGACGAGTTGAAATAACAAGGTGATGTGAAACAGGAGATGTTAAACAGGTGAGGCAATTGTGTCATAGTACTGTATACTGTTTAAGGAGCCTCCAAAAACAGCCTAGTCCATCAAAAGCAAGGATCATTCGAGACTTGTCAATTTGCCAACAAATGCTTCAGCAAATAATCCAGCACTTTGAGAACGATGTTCCCCAAAGACAAATTGGAAGTATTTGGAGCATTTCACCCTCTACAATGCACAATATAGTTAAAAGACTCAAGGAATCTGGTCAAATCTTGGTGCGTAAAGGGCAACACAAAAAAACACTTCTAAATGCGTGTGATCTCTGATCCCTCAGACGTCACTGTCTTAAAAAACATCATTCATCTGTAATGGATATCATGAACATGGGCTTGGGATAATTTTATTAAACCTTTGTTAGTCAACACCACTCGCCGCTGCATCCACAGATGCAAGCTAAGACTTTACTATGCAAAGAAGAAGCCCTACATCAACACTGTCCAGAAGCGCTGCCGACTTCTCTGGGCTCGGTCTCATCTGAGATGGAAAGCAGAACAGTGGAACTGTGTTTTTTGGTCCGAAGTGTCCACATTTCAATAAGTTTTTGAAAAACATAGCCATCGTGTTATCCGGGACAAAGAGGAAAAGGACCATCCAAGCTGTTATCAGCATCAGGTCCAAAAGCCAGTGTCTGTATGGGCCAGGGGTGTGTCAGTGCCCATGGCATGGGTAACTCGCACATCTGTGAGGGCACAATTAATACAGATAGATATGTACAAATTTTTGAGCAGCATATCCTGCCATCCAGCACCGTCTTTTCCAGGGACATCCCGGCATCCCAGCAGGACAACTTCAAACCACATACCGGTCGAATAAGTAGAATGTGCGGGTGCTAGATTGGCCTTCCTGCAGCCCTGACCTGTCTCCAACTGAGAATGTGTGGCACATTATGAAGCGCACAATACGGCAACGAAGACCCCGCACAATTGTGCAGCTGAAGACCTACATAATGGATGAATGAGGGAAAATACCACTTTTTAAACTTAACAAACTTGTCTCTTCAGTGCCTAAATGCTTAATAAGTGTTATTAGAAGAAATGGTGATGTTTCACAGTGGAAAACACTCGACTGTCCCAACTTTTTTGGAGTATGTTGCAATCATCTGATTTGAAATTACTGTAATATTTTAATTACATTAAAAAAAAAAAAAATGATGAAATTCACAGGGTAAAACATCATATATTGTTTAGCTGTAGTGCTTTCAATATAGCAAAGGGTGAATATAATTTACATATCACTCCTTTTTGTTTTTATTAGCATTTTTCATACTGTCCCAACTTTTTGGAATTGGGGTTGTCCAATATGTATTGATGTCTGATCATGCATACAGTAGGTGCATACCATGCATACCTATTTACTTCTTGAAAAGTGAAAACATTTATTCTATAGCTTCCAAAACAGACATAAACATGCTGACACCATGCCTCTAGGTTTGACTTACTTGGAGAACGCAAATTTTGGAAACTTGATGAAGTTCTTTATATATACTGTGAAGTTTTCTGCCTTTCCCAGCAAGGGCTCCCTGTTGCAGCATTTGGGATGAACAGGGATAAATATTGCAAAATATAGCTTTAACACAACTAAACATTAATTCAATAAAAGGAAAGGAAGTGGTATAAAACACATTTTTCTTACAATGGTGTATGGCCTTGCTCAACAGGGCACCAGGCATGAATCTCACATGTCCAAGTGTCGTTTAGACAGCGGCCTGTCTTCACTCCTGAATAAACAACAATAAAATATATTGCCCTTTAAGGCTCTTGCCAAAGGGTCTTAGTCTAAAATATCACATTTTAGACTTGCTTTCCAAATAAGCATCTTATATTTTAATAGAAGTTTCACTTTTATATAACTTCAGGTATGCAGCTATAAGGGAACACAAGTTTAAGACATTTAATGTAGGTTTTGTGCTTACCATGGCCTGCTATGACAGTTTCCCCTTCCACGCATTCATGATCATTAGTGCAAAAACCATCTGGCACTTTTGGACTCTGAAACAAGTAGAATGAACCAAACAAAAATGGATGACACCAAATAATCACAAAATTGTCTGACTAAGATACTACTCTTCCCTCTCATTAAAGGGATAGTTTACCCACAAAGGAAAATTCTCTCATCATTTACTCATCCTCATGCCATCCCAGATGTGTATGACTTACTTTCTTCTGCTGAACACAAACAAAGATATTTAGAAGAATATTTCAGCTCTGTAGGTCCATACAATGCAAGTGAATGGTGACCAAAACTTTTAAGCTAAAAAGCACATAAAGGCATCATAAAAGTAATCCATAAAACTAGAGTGGCTAAATCCATGTCTTCAGAAGCAATATGATAAGTGTGGGTGAGAAACAGATCAATATTTAAGTCCTTTTTTACTATCAATCTCCACTTTCAATTTTCTATTCTTCTTATTTTGTTCTTGGCGATTCACATTCTTTTTGCATATCGCCACCTACTGGGCAGGGAGGAGAATTTATAGTAAAAAAGGACTTAAATATTGATCTGTTTCTCACCTACAACTATCATCTCGCTTCTGAAGACATGGATTTAACCACTGGAGTCTTATGGATTACTTTTATGCTGCCTTTATATGCTTTTTGGACCTTCAAATTTCTGGCCACCATTCACTTGCATTGTGAGGACCTACAGAGCTGAAATATTCTTCTAAAAATCTTTGTTTGTGTTCAGCAGAAGAAAGAAATTCAAACACATCTGGCATGGCATGAGGCTGAGTAAATGATGAGAGAATTCATTTTTAGGTAAACTATCCCTTTTAAATAAAGTCTGGTAGACATTTACGTACGCTGGAGTAGTAATCCTACCTGGTACGACAATGATTAAGTTAATGGAAGGAGTGCAAAGGATTGACTTTGGTGGCATAATTTTTGTGGGGAAGAAAGAAAAACAAGCTGTCTCTTACCTCAGGGCAGAAACCCAGTCTTTGGTTTGGTGTGACTAGGTAATTTGTCACAATAAAGAAGACCCTGTCCCCCTGTATAAAAAGTGAAAACAGATATAAAAACACATTCTTAGTAAAGATATATTAAAAGTTGGTATTCAGCAAGCTAGAGCTGAAAAAAAAAAACTGATGGTGGCACATCTTGCATTACGCAAATTCTGCAGTCAGAGTTTCAGTGCCACTAATGAACACTACAGAATGGTGAATTCACCACTACTGCAAACAATTATGCAAAAAACATTAGGATGCTGACAGGAAGAGGCTTCTAATAGTTTCTAATCTAAAGTATAAATTGTGAAAAATTTAAACAAATTAACAGTGAAGAAAACACATGTAGATAAATACCCCTCTATCAATTTCCAACCGTTCTGAATGACTTGAAACAGAATTAAGTCCAAGGAACTGGTGTTCATGTAAAGGGTTCTCATTCATTCGGGACAGTAAGGTGACCACCTTGTCATGTCAGCATCTACAGTTGTCTCCATTAACAAGAATACATTTGATGAATTCAGTAACTTAAATGTATTCATTTGGCACATGTTTTTATTCAAAGTGACGTTACACATTTTATTAGTATATGCCTTCCTTTGGGAACCAGAACCCATGACCTTGGTGTTTGCTAACATGTTTGCTAGCCAAGGAAGTATGAGTATGATGAACTTCATAGATAAAACAGAGATGGTTATTTGAAAAGACTTATCACAGAGTACACACGGCTATTTAAGTAAGTAGGCTACAGCAAAGAGGTGCATTTACTTGCGGAGGGATGACATAGTCCTCTGCACCCCATAGTTGGAGACCAAATTCAGTGCTGTTGGTGAAATCTACACCTTTAAGTTTGGTGAACACAGAACTGTGGATGACTTCCTCAGTCTCCTGGTATCCTTTCTTCCAAATAAAAACCCACCTTAAGAGAGCACACCAGAAAAGGAAACAATAATAACACATGCATTCATTTTAAAGGGTATTTAGAGAGGGAGTATGAAGAAGAGAGTAATAGACAGAGCAATGCTATAGGCTACATGTACTATATATGTCCAACACGCCATGAAGGGCATTTTATACTGCCCACGTTAATTTTATGTCCTCAAAGATTTTTCTTGTAAGGTACAATACTTAAGCAGTTTCAAAGGTCAGTGTTAAAGGTGTGGGTGCTTTTGTGTGTAGCATTCAGACGTGGCCCATTTCATCCAGGTCATCTTACATTCAGCAGCTTTTGCGGTCAAAGACTGTACAAAATCTATAGACAAAATGGTGATTACTAATTTCCATCTAAGTCTAAATCTCGTTCAACGCACGGCAAGTGCAAATCTTCCAAACTACCAGAAGCAGGTCAAATACCATTGGGGGACTGCAATAGATTCAATCTTACCCTTGCCATAAATAACATCCTATCAAGACACGGTGCTTTGTCGGCTTACTTTCGTTTTGTTGAAATTCCTATACACAAAGTGTTTTGAACAGAAAATAAAAAATGTCGACTTGTTATAACATGCACTTCGAAGATTCGACCACATAAACTCACAGATCCCGCTCGTGCACCCTTATATCTACATTTACAGAAGCTTAAGATACCTACCCGATCAGGTATCCAATCACCCCCAGCTGAAAGAGTCTGAACAGAACTCCGACCTTTTTGTTTTTTGCGATGATAAATTTCTCTGTCTTGTAATCGAGTAGAGAGAAGAGAAAGTTACCCCATGTCTGAGCCATGCTCCTGTGTGTCAGTGACGGTCTCGTAGCAGCTGTCGCTGGTCTGCTCTGACTGTTGTACAGCGGGTTCTTCCCCCTAACTTATTGAACATATTTTGTTAAAACCTTGTTAATTTTTTTTCTTTCAGTTTTCATCCTTATTTCTCTGAATACCCTAATGTAAAAATAAAATAAATACTGTAATAGCTGACATGTAGTGTTTTACAGGGAAACAAAAATGCCAGCTCAACGCGATACTAGTGAGACAGCTGCAACCTACTAGAAGCGGAAATCCATTTAAAATGCTCATAATTTTAGTCTTTTAATTGTCTTTAATGTGTATGATGAGTATTGGTATTTATATATTTATTCTAAATCAATTTACCCGGAAAGCTCTTTATTGGCCAATTGTTGTCGTTTTTAAAAGTGCTAGTAATAAAATCGCATTGTATTATTTTGTGCCAATTTGTGTTGCCCTTACAGCCCAACGGCATTTGTTAACCAACGTCTCTGCATAACAAATACTATACATTTGAAATACACTTGTGTAAAGCCATGTCGATTCACTTGAACAGACGCATGGTGGCACCATCCTCCCATTTTCAAAGACAAAAATCACAGTTGACAGATGTCGCTGCAATAAAGTTGAAGCAATTCACACTGATAGAACTGGGTTCTCAAACTACATGAACATGGAGTATAACCATGTTTCACATGCAAGAAACCATTTCCAAACAAGATGTCTGGTAGCTGAGCTCACCGAAAGGATCATTTTTGTCAGTGCAAGAAACCATACAAATAAAAACTTAACTATAGAAGACACTTACACTTGCCAGCAGTTATTTGGATTGTATCATGACTACAAAAAGTTGCAGTTTTACTTAATTCTACTTCAAATCAAAATTTTTTAAATCTATGAAGTCTGTGATTTTTGACTTAGTTAACAGAAGACCCTTTTGCATCTTACAGCATAATGCTTAGCTTTTTGCTTTTGTGAGGATAATGTTGATGTCCCATTGTATTGTGAAATGAAAAACATAAATTCTAGTCATGAAGAAACAATGAAAACAAGCAAATATCTCGTTTCAATGCTTTTATTTTGACATTTCAAGAATAAAAAAAAAAGGTGAAATAGTAAAAGTTATACGGTTCAGTGATAAGAAAAAGTAGTGGAGGTAAGAGGGGGTTAAATAAAAAAAAAAAGTGGAGTGTGCTTGTGAGCTGGGCAGACTTGAAAGATTACTAAAAGTCCTTCCCTGAGATGGACAATTAACTTAAATATGGCCTCCCCTGAGACGCAGCACAAGATGCAGGGTGGATTCTTTCTGGATGTTGTAGTCGGACAGAGTGCGACCATCTTCCAGCTGTTTGCCAGCAAAGATCAACCTCTGCTGGTCAGGGGGAATGCCTTCTTTGTCCTGGATCTTGGCCTTGACGTTCTCAATGGTGTCGCTTGGCTCAACCTCAAGGGTGATGGTCTTGCCTGTGAGGGTTTTGACGAAGATCTGCATGCCTCCCCTGAGACGCAGCACAAGATGCAGGGTGGACTCTTTCTGGATGTTGTAGTCGGACAGAGTGCGACCATCTTCCAGCTGTTTGCCAGCAAAGATCAACCTCTGCTGGTCAGGGGGAATGCCTTCTTTGTCCTGGATCTTGGCCTTGACGTTCTCAATGGTGTCGCTTGGCTCAACCTCAAGGGTGATGGTCTTGCCTGTGAGGGTTTTGACGAAGATCTGCATGCCTCCCCTGAGACGCAGCACAAGATGCAGGGTGGACTCTTTCTGGATGTTGTAGTCGGACAGAGTGCGACCATCTTCCAGCTGTTTGCCAGCAAAGATCAACCTCTGCTGGTCAGGGGGAATGCCTTCTTTGTCCTGGATCTTGGCCTTGACGTTCTCAATGGTGTCGCTTGGCTCAACCTCAAGGGTGATGGTCTTGCCTGTGAGGGTTTTGACGAAGATCTGCATGCCTCCCCTGAGACGCAGCACAAGATGCAGGGTGGACTCTTTCTGGATGTTGTAGTCGGACAGAGTGCGACCATCTTCCAGCTGTTTGCCAGCAAAGATCAACCTCTGCTGGTCAGGGGGAATGCCTTCTTTGTCCTGGATCTTGGCCTTGACGTTCTCAATGGTGTCGCTTGGCTCAACCTCAAGGGTGATGGTCTTGCCTGTGAGGGTTTTGACGAAGATCTGCATGCCTCCCCTGAGACGCAGCACAAGATGCAGGGTGGACTCTTTCTGGATGTTGTAGTCGGACAGAGTGCGACCATCTTCCAGCTGTTTGCCAGCAAAGATCAACCTCTGCTGGTCAGGGGGAATGCCTTCTTTGTCCTGGATCTTGGCCTTGACGTTCTCAATGGTGTCGCTTGGCTCAACCTCAAGGGTGATGGTCTTGCCTGTGAGGGTTTTGACGAAGATCTGCATGCCTCCCCTGAGACGCAGCACAAGATGCAGGGTGGACTCTTTCTGGATGTTGTAGTCGGACAGAGTGCGACCATCTTCCAGCTGTTTGCCAGCAAAGATCAACCTCTGCTGGTCAGGGGGAATGCCTTCTTTGTCCTGGATCTTGGCCTTGACGTTCTCAATGGTGTCGCTTGGCTCAACCTCAAGGGTGATGGTCTTGCCTGTGAGGGTTTTGACGAAGATCTGCATGCCTCCCCTGAGACGCAGCACAAGATGCAGGGTGGACTCTTTCTGGATGTTGTAGTCGGACAGAGTGCGACCATCTTCCAGCTGTTTGCCAGCAAAGATCAACCTCTGCTGGTCAGGGGGAATGCCTTCTTTGTCCTGGATCTTGGCCTTGACGTTCTCAATGGTGTCGCTTGGCTCAACCTCAAGGGTGATGGTCTTGCCTGTGAGGGTTTTGACGAAGATCTGCATGCCTCCCCTGAGACGCAGCACAAGATGCAGGGTGGACTCTTTCTGGATGTTGTAGTCGGACAGAGTGCGACCATCTTCCAGCTGTTTGCCAGCAAAGATCAACCTCTGCTGGTCAGGGGGAATGCCTTCTTTGTCCTGGATCTTGGCCTTGACATTCTCAATGGTGTCACTTGGCTCAACCTCAAGGGTGATGGTCTTGCCAGTGAGAGTTTTGACAAAGATCTGCATCTGAAAGTACATAAACAAGATTAATGACTGCGTATAAACAAATGTTTAAAAAAAAAAAAAAAAAAAAAAAAACACCTGTAAGGGTGGGGGGATGGGTTGTAATAGTTTATGCCATCCCGTTTGGCTCCCCTAGTGGCAAAGAAATGACTTAAGTATGTTCCATTAATATTACAAAAAAAAAAAAAAAAAAAAAAAAAAAAGTGCATTTCAAACAATTATCTCTGCTGTTTTGGTTAATTTCTTATGAATGATTAGTCACTCAATTTATCCTCATTTGTACGCTTTTAGATAAAAAGACATAAAAGAATTTAATAGTAAACCAGGCAAAAGGAATTTGTATCCTGACTATTTCATGCGAATAGTCTTATTATATCAGGGGGTTGTAAAAGTGGTCCACAGGTGCTCCTTTTGAGATTATTTCAGGGCCATAGGTTTAAAAAACGAAATACATGGTACATGCTAAATTACATTCCAGAACAATACTTATGATTTCAAAGATCAAATATATATAATAAATAAAATTCAATCAGTAGGAACCGAAAATAACGAAATATCTCGGTTTATCTGAAGCTTCACTGCGCAACACCAACAGCCGCTTTCTCTAACATGGCGGCCTGAACAGAAACATCCGTGTTCTTTGTTCACATAATGCTCTGATTCAGCAAAAATACATCGGGAATAAAACGCACCCGATCGAGAGGAAAATACACGATCGTGACAATTACGAATGGAAAAAAAAAAAAAAAAAAAAAAAAAACATTTCGGAAACATAAGATTCGATTATTTCTTCAATCATACATTACAAATATCCAGAGCGGAAAATGACCCGCGACAATGCAGATAATGGTAGCAGTCGTTAAAAATAATAACGAAATGTTACATATTTATTCTTAAAATCTTAGTGAATCTTAAAAACAGATCAGATATTAATTCTTACCTTTTAAGAAAGCTTGTTGTCTGTGTAAATTCTTCTGAATATATATCTCTTCCTCTTCGTGTGTAACTATGCGGATGAATGCGAGCGCTACTGTTTTTATACAAACCCAGGGCGCGTGACGTTTATGGTACGTCACATGACAAGATCCATTCGCATTTGAAATCCCTCTCGGTTAAGACTCTCAAATATGCTTTGAAACTAATCATGTATGTGATTTATATTGGCAAATTGTAGGGGTAATATGTTTTGTATCAGAACTCAAAATGTATATTTAATAAATATGATGCAATTACTTAAAAGGTGGTCTCCAGAATATGCGAGAATGGGTTGTTCTGCAGATACACCTCTCAGGCCGTGATTGGCTGGTTGGATTGTTTTTTGGCTTTGTTATTGGTGATTCAGATCTCTGGTATCTGGGCCAGGCAAAGAGCAGCAGAGTACTTGTTATTCAGAGACAGCAACAACTAGGAAAAATAGGAATGCTCGTTATTCTTAATCATAATGTTTTAATGTAATCGTGCTTATAATTATTTGCATTCCAAAACTACTGTGCCTTGCTTAGTTATGTGCATGTGACCAGATCTGAGTGGTCTGAGTGTTTTTTTTAACCTAGCTTTTAATAAGAAAATACTATAGAAATGCTTACTGTCCTTTGTGTATCATTGGCTGTCCTACTAAATACAGGTTACAGCACTAAAAGCTGTTTGCTTAATAACAAGGTCTGTTAACAAAAATGTCTTCTTTGTATAATTGAAGCATTTGTGTTTTAGCCAGGGCTTTAGTTGCATGAACCATTACACTTAATATAGAAAGCAATGTGTGGCACAGATAACAGTTGCTTTGAAATGTGTTGCCGCCAGACCTGCTGCCTGCAGTGCAGTTTCTGTGTGGCAGCAATGAATGTAGGTCATTTTCTTTTGATGAGCTGACAGACAGTACCACAGCCATTCACCACTGCATTTACTGCTGTAAAGCTTGGCATGACTAGCAAATCATATGTGATAGGATTATATTACAACTTTTAATATCTCACTGGATATTCCACCCACAAAGGAAAAGCTCCCTTATTATTATGTATAGCTAATTACAAGTAATATAGGCCTACATTTCCAGGGTTTCATCATTTTTGTTTTTGATTCCAGACTTACTCTTGTTTCCCATGTAATCATACTGTGGCAAAACAAGGCAAAATTATAAACAAGATGAACCAGCTCTGAGTTTGCTTTGAGGTTTCTTTTTGGTTACCGCCTGTGATAAGCATCTAGTTTCATTTTATCAGCACTTAGCATTCTGGGTTTGCCATAAACATACAATGTTATAAAATAGTAATTCGACATAGTTAAATCTTAACTGGCTTATTGTTAGTTGGCACTGTGAAACTGCTCCTTGAGCCTTGTTTATCTGGACAGCCATCCACTTAGTGGATTAGTATCATTGTGGGATCAGGTCCCTGTTTTGTTCTTGTGTCAGCTGCTGAAAGATTATCCAGATCACCCAGCTAAACCAGTTTTTGTTTAAAACAGAATAGTGGGCGAGTTATTCTATTTAAACTCAATTCATGATATTAAAGTTAACATTGAGAATAGGATTTAATTCATCGATTGAGGCTTGTATAGAGGTAACCAGGGTAAGATGGTGTAATCATCAGTTTGTTTTTAGGCTTATAGATATGGCCTTGTCTGCTGTTACATTTGGGTCCCTATCTTAATCCAGAACTTAAAACTCTAAGACTGTAAGTGATCTAATAATATCAATGGTTGGTCAGCATTTATACTCATGCATTTAGACTCCTCTTTTAACCCACTGCTCTCATTCAAGTGAAACTACTTATGTTCTAAAGGAGAACTAACAAGGAAGAATTATTTCTAAGAAAAGACAGGAAATACAGCATAAATGTTTTGAAATTTACTGGAAGTTTCCTGTCTCTGTTGCCAGACCCATTAATACATGTCACATGAGATGCCACATCACCCAACTGAACTCAAAGGAGTGTTTGTGCAGAACCAGATCCATGTACTTTGAACTTTCAGGAGTGTGTATGCAAGTTATAAAACCTGCTTTGTGTATCATTTGAAGTTGTCAACATGCTCCTGTAACTTAACATATCATAAACATCAGATAGTATAAACAATACAGATTTTTAATTAATAAGCTTTTATGATACTATTTATGACTTATCTATGTTTAAAATAAAAAAGGTTTACAATGTTGTTTAAATATACAGTCAATTTTGAAGCTTAGATGAGCTATACAGTAACAAATAAACAAAATCATATTTTACAGAAAAAAGCTTTGTCAAAACCCAGAAGGATTTGGTCTGCTTGGGATTCAGTTCAATAAGAGACTTTAAAGGAATATTCTGGGTTCAATACAAGTCAAGCTCAGTCGACAGCATTTGTGGCATAAAAAATATTTAGACTCGTCACTTCTTTTCTAAAAAAAAAAAAAAACACACAAAAATCGAGGTTACAGTGGAAGTGAATGGGGCCAAATTTTTTAGGGTTGAAAGACAGAAATGTAAAGCTTATAGTTTTATAAAAGCACTTACATTAATTCTTCTGATAAAAGTCACGTATTATTTGAGCTGTAAGTTCTTTAAATCAACGTTTTTACAGTCGATTTAGTGTTTACGATGTTACGTCGTCATAGCAATGGAGTTGTAAAATTGGATAAAACTTTACACAGAAAAGGTTAGTTAGCAATTTTATCACTCTAAAATCATGTTTACACACATGTTGTTTATGTCTTGTGTCTGTACTTCTGAAACAGTGAGAATTTTATTGTTTACAGATTGGTCCCATTCACTTCCATTGTAAGTGCCTCACTGTAACCTCGATTTTTTTCGTGTTTTTTCTTTTTTTAGAAAAGAAGTGACGAGTCAAAATATTTTTTATGCCACAAATGCTGTCGATTGAGCTGAACTTGTATTGAGCCATTTAATTCATTTAATTATTTTCAGAACACACTGTCCCCACTGAAACTGCCATGTATATTTTGTATACATTGTATAAGATTTATATTGTTCATATACATGTATGTACACCCACTAGAATTTTCTATCCATTTCGAGGAAAACACATTTTTCTTTCTGCTCTGATCTTATCCTGGAATTTGTCTGGGCTTGTCTTGTTGAAACAGCTGAGCAGGTGGAACCATATGACGCTGAGGGCAAAATGAGCTGGCAGAAAAAACATGTGACCCAGTCGGTCAGCAGTGTGAGTTGTTTTGCAACCAGTGGTGAACTTTGTCAACAATGTATAGAATGTTCTACAGGCCAGCATGACTTTACAGTTTAACTAGGTTATGTTATAGTCAACAAACAATTGGTTTCAACCAAATTATAAGACGTATGGCATGCGTAACTAAAGAAGAAAGGTAGGCTATGTGATCTTCACTTTCATGGATCTCATTCACAGCAGCGCCATAGTTATTTTTACGGGAATGAAAACAAGGCTGTGGGGGATAGGCCTACAGTCTCTTCAGTTGGTTGTAATATTGTTAAAAAATCCAGAAAACACACATTTTGGAAACTTTATATGCCGTTGAACAGACTACACTACTACTTCTACCTCTCACTGCCTCAATTCCCATACAAAGTTAAATATGGCTTTTAAAAACAAACTGTGGGCCTCTCTTGTATAAACACACTGGTGTTTTTCTAACAAGCTTCCCAGCTGGAAGAAGCCCCCAACTATATTTTAAAAGTCAATTAAATTGAAAAGAAAATTTAAAATGGCTTAAAAATTTCCCCAGGGAACACAATGGTCTTGTGAAACACACCGGAGTTTGCCACTACCCGAGATTTACACGTGTTCAGTTGCAAGTAAGGACCATCTTCAACCATTTACACATCTTAACTCCACTGTGACAAAGCACAATAGTCCAAATGTTCATGTGCAATCATGTGGACGACTCTCAAAGACATGCTAAACAGGACAATCACGCAGTTCATATGCATACCTTGATTGTGAACAGGGTTGTAGCAAGAAATTATGGCCCCTTTCATAATAAAACAATAGTTTTAATTGTTTTGTGGGCCCCTAGAATCGTTACCACCTTTCACATTAGCTACGGCCCTGATTGTGAACTTCCCCCAGTGTGAGTCATGAAAAATGTCACATAATTATTGTCACCTTGTCTTGTGTTTCAGTTGTAGCAACAGAAAAAGAATCACCATTTCATCATGCCAAAATCTCAGTTCACCTTGCTGCAGGTACAGTATGTGATTCAAAGCATGAACCCAAAGACTGATTGGGCTCTGGAGGCTGGATGATATAGATTAAAAGAACTCTGAAATACAGTTGTTGGAAATCTATACACTGAGGAAGACAATATCTCTGTCATGTGTCAAAGGGATCGGAGAACATAACCACGTACACCTTTAACACACACATGGTCAAGCACACATTCTGCAAGACCTGCGGTGTCCAAAGTTTCTACATTCCACATTCCAGCCCTGATGGATTTGGTTGAATTGTTTAGAAAGTGAAAGTTACCTTTGGGATGACTTTCTAGCTGGCCATTTGTTTGCTGCATGTAAAGAATGAATTTCATTGTAGACAAACAGTAGCTACCTAGAGACATGACTTTGCATTCGTATTATTTACATGAATATTTAGGCTTAAAAGTTGGATAATTCTTGTTACATTTAAAGGTGCACTATCATTTGTTCTACTTAAAAAACATTTACACCTAAAGAAGTAGTTTTAAAGTGATCGCACACCAGTCAGATCAATGGGCTAGAAAATAATTTATTCTACATAATGGTGCCACCTTTCATGTTGGCCACATGTTGAGATAACATGACCAGTCGAATAATACTACTATTCCAGTAACCCCTCTATAATGAGACACTTTCATGTGTGGAATAAATTAATAATGGGTGACAAATATGCCCAATAACAGGCATGGCTACATTGGTATTGGTAACTGAAAGCTTTTGCTATTTCCTTGATTAGTTTTATCCATGCTGATAAGTGTCAGTATAAAGTCCAAGACCACTGTTGTGCATACTTGTCAAAACAAAGAAATAATTACTTGGTGCACATTTAGTGTGTACATTTTGATATATATATATATATATATATATATATATATATATATAAAACCCTTGTGCTAACACCTTTTGTGTTCCCAGTCAAAAATGACCGGCCCTCTAAGATTGTTAATAAATCTCTCATATTGCATATATTATTCCAAGATATTGCATTATATATTTTTGTCAACTTCTTTTTAGTAATTATGACAGTTTTTGTACTTCTTTTTGTTTTATTAAACATATTATTGAAATATATATTTTTTATTGATAGAAGGATTCATTGAACTGAGCTTATACCAGGCTAGTGGGGGGGGGGGGGGGGGGGGGGGGGCACTCCCAAAAATTACAAATAATAATAATTATCTAATAAATTAATAACCACTTGCTAGATCTAAACAAAATAGGTGTACTTTTAAAGCTTAGAATCTGGACTTTACAATGCATATAGCAGATCCTACCAATTCTTAAATACTGCTTTTTAATTTCCTTACAAATTAGCACTGTTTTGTTCTCATAATTTGCAAATTAGTTATCACAGTTATATTCAGAGATGGCAAAAACATATAAAAGATGAGATAGCCATGTGTTAAATATTGTTGGAATGATCTCAATAGTAAAATGCAATGAGCAAATTTGTTTCACTCAGAGTCAAAACTGCAGTGAGTATTAGTGTATGAAATTCCTACTGACACACGTAAATATAATGAACAGGAGTGTCTTTTTGTCACGTTTTTCCTTATTGCTTCCTGAAACATTCATATAATATACACCCGTGGTTCTCAACTGGTTTTGCTTCGGGACCCAGAAGTGGCAACCCACCATGGTTAAAAACGTAACCTGTATTTAATGTATCCTGGGTCGGATTTTCTTTTATCTTGCATAGTCTTTCATGGTTTTCAAGTATAAGGGCATGTATCAAGTGACATTATTTTTGCTGTTGATGTCAACAACAAAAGAAACAAAATTTTAATTTTAATAATTGAAGAGCATATTTACTTATATGTGCCCATTATGTTTATTATCCCCTTTATTTCCTAATTTCAAACATCATTCAAACAGAACCCATATTACACAGAAGGAAAACTTAATAATTTGTCCCCAAGTCTTGGAGGTCCACACTTTAAAGCCTTTTATGTACTTGCCCTTATATTTACAGTGCAATGACATATAAGCAGAGGTAAGACCATGGATGACTCCTCATTACCATGGTTAGGTCAATGTAGCTAGTCTTAAATAATAATAATAATAATAATAATAATAATAATAATAATAATAAATTTGAGTATTTATGAAAAAATAGTAGCCTAAGCAAATTTAGAAATTTTACCAACAACTGCTAGTTGCTAGTACAACTTCAGTTCTTTCCCCTCTATCTGCAACCCGGTCCGAATAGACCAGCGACCCACTTTTGGGTCGGACTCGCAACACACCAGTTGAGAAACACTGATATATACAATGACATATGGTAACTTACAGCAGACTATCCAGATTCAAACGAGCCCAAACACGACATAATATGATAAGTAGGTCTTGAAATATTCCTCAAAGATTATACATGGAAAGACGATGCACAAAAGGGCGCTCAACACACATTGTGTGTGTGTGTGTGTTAGAGTTTCTCTAAGATTTAGGTGCCGCCAATGTGTCCGGGAATGATAAAGTTTGCCTGACAAATTTCGCTGTTTATTTTCTGCAATTTTTTACGTGATGGACTATGCATAATAATGCAATATTATAATGACACACAATCAAGTCAAATGAACAATAAACATTTGCTCATCGTAGGAATTAGAGTCTAATTAAAAAAACGCTTTTAACAGGGTGCATAGCAAAAAAAAAAAAACTATAGCTATTTACAAAGAAATATTAAAAGAAATATTTTAATTAAATGTATATATTATATTAAATTTATTATGACTATTTCCTCAGATTTTTCATAGCAGCACAAAAGCGTTTTGCTGCCAAAGTGAAGTCAAACGTATCCAGTGTTTCTCTACAACTTGAGATTCACATAATCCCGTGGTGTCCTTCTCCAGAAGACGGCAACGCAATACTGTTTTAATGCAATTCTGAAATGAGAAGCTTCTGATTGCAGGCACGCGAAAATACGGAATATTGGGAATAACGCAGGCTGCTTTTGCCAATGTGTGGGATACAACGCGGTGCACTCAAAGATTAGGAATTCGCAAGCTTTATGAAAGTTAAAACATCCAAGATCACTGGGATGGCATCATGCAGTACACTTGTGGCATGAACTAATGAGGTTGCTGTCGCTTTGTGTTAATATTTTCACCGGACATTGTGACCGACAATGTTTGAATTGGTCGAACATTTGGATATTTTTACATGTCCAAGGACTTTGTGTGTACAAACACACATCCACATACGTATGTGCTCATCTAAAGGATTGGGATGCTCCTGAACACTTAATATTTTTGTATTTTGTAGTCTAGGCTAATCCATTCATTTCTAGTGGCCGGTCACTTTAGACCGGGAACACCATAGGTGTAACAAAGTGAAATAAAACCAATAACATTTTATGAAAATTATTTACAAAAAAATGTGTGTGTTCAGACACTGTATGTAAACAAAGTCATGGAATTTTATTCTAACTGGATGAAATAAACTAGTTTTCAGAAAAGTTTTGTGCAGATCACAATATAAAGATTAAAATGTGTATGTAGTCTTATGTAATGTATGTGTTTGGTGATACAGGTGTGGTCCCCATTGCTTGGACCTTGGTACAGTAAGAAGTGTAGTTGTGGAGTTCTGTGGAAAGAACTGGGAGGAAAGTATGGAGAAATATCAGACTATTAAAAGTACGTCAAAACCAACAAGGGACACTGTTCTCTAATGACCATTTGAAAGCTAGTTTCTTCAGTTAGTTGCTTTCCTATTTCTCAACTAAATTATTTCAAATAAAACATGAGAACACTCAATGATCAGATGGTCATTTATGTTTTTTAACCAGGGATGTATTATATTAAAGGAAATTAAAACTGGTGTTTTGTGGCTTTAATGCATTTCTGTTAGTTTTAAGACCTTACATATACAAGTGCACTTGTAACAGTTTACAAAATAAACTTTGTAGTAGATATATGCATTTAAACTTTATGGTTTTTCTCTTCTGGAAAATGGAACAAAAATATTTATGACTCATCTTGTATGCCATTTGATCAATACAATGATCTCTATAATAAGAATGTCCCTTCTCCCTAAATTATAATGCCACTGACTAGCAATAACATGTAGCAAATGATTCACTGCTGTGACATAAACTAAAGACTATTGGCTTTTTACCATACTGAAACTCAAACCATTTCACAGACTCTTTAAAACTAAGTTGTAACTCCCTATTCATGCACCCATTCATTTTTAAACAATATTTGTTACATTGTTATGATTTGTTATATGCATTTATTTATTTATCAGTCAAATGATTCAAAAACAAAGAACATCATAAACCGTCTTAATTTACATACACGGAACAGATACAAAAACACATGTGGTCAGTTTTGAAATCATAATGAATTAGCAGTTTAGGTACAGTGCTTTTTGATCAGTTTGGATTGGAACAGTGCATAAACAAGAACTCTCCATAAGTCCAGTAACAACAACAAATGCACAAACTCAAAGGCACAAACAGGTTTAGCCATGTTTTGGATTTAGTCACTTATTAATAGCTTTAGTGTTTAACTAGACTGAACCTCTCTGGCAAACTGGCTCTCAGCATATTGGATGGTTTTGGATTAAGTGTGTTATATGCTTGTATTACCAAGACTGATATGATGGCTGAGCTTTATTTATATGCTATAAATATATGTCAATTGTTCATTAATGCCCCAAACATTTGGAATATTTACAGATAAATAAGGGTGTATGAAGGTAGATAAACATTTTAAGTACACCTTCAAAAATCCAGAGCATGAGTTTAGTCCTACATGGCCAGTGCACAAGGACAATTTAAGGTAATACATTTTTACATTCTTTGTTTCCACGTTGATGGCCTGGAATGTGTTTGCAAACATGTAGCGTGAGAACAGCATGTAGAGCTGACGGAACCACAGCAGCTGTGAATGATGACAGAGCATGGCTTTCTGGGGAAGATTGAGAAAAGGAAAGAGAAAATCATTAACAAAATAAGATAGAATGTAACATAGATCCATGACTTGCATTATTGTGAGTAGATTATGATAGGTGGTTTTTTTGGCATACTGAACATGCAGATAGCTGACCTCAAAACAAACCTGGTTGATGACCTTAATCAAGGACACACACACACATGCACGGACGCACACACAGTACAGGGCTTAACATGCCGCAATCTGTATTGTTCTGTACAGGTGCCAGACTGGCAGGGGCAGTTCAGGCTTTGTAAGGCCAGAGTAACTGTGACATTCACAGACATATCAGCAGGATTAATGTTTACAGTGCATTGTGCTTAAGGGTTCATTGTACCAATGCATTAGTTAGCAACATTAGCCTTATTTTATCTGATCTGTGGAATTGGACATACACTTTTTTCCCCATGATAAACAATGTATGTCTATTTGAAACTTAAGTTATGTTCTGTTGTCGAAATGTGCCATGCTCCACATCTTTGGTCTAAAAAAAAGAATCTATACTAAAAATATTGAGAAACATACGTGAGACTCAAAAGCACAACTGATGATTTCCAAGACATTTCTAGTCTTTATTCAGAGGTCATTATCCCTAATCAGAGCTGAAGTTCTCAGTTTAGGCACCTGATTCATTGACATACCTTGGCATGTTTATATTGGCCCCATCCAATGATGCAGCAGAAATCAGAGGGGAGGAGCCAGCTGACCGGCAGCTCTAAGACTGACAGGTACTTTCTGAGGATGTTAATGGTGTGAAGAGATAAGATTTGACAACCTGTGAGGACCGACAGATTAAAATATATTAAGGTCCTGAACAAGCTGCTAGACACAGATTAAAAAATTTTTTTTGAACCAGGTCAACCAATAAGGTATTCAGTCCACAAGCATTTTTAATCTGAATAAAGAGAAACCTCAAGACTCAAAGCTAATGACATGTTCATTAGAAAAAAGTAGATCTGGATGATTAAACTGAGGTCCTGAGTTTGACTGACACAAAATAAAATCTAGAAACAGATGGGAAAACAAAGGATTAACCCAGTACTATCCCTGTAACCTTGTACAACTGACTGCGAGATAGAACACACAAGCATTTGTGTTGGAAACATGGTATTACATGTCCTATTGAGGTTGTTTTGTCAGATTTGAATGTGTCAGAGCAATTAGACAGAGGGCCACAAACAAAGACACCCTTAAAAAATTATGCGCCCAAAAGAATTCTTCAGGTAAAAGCATATTGATACCTAGTGGTCTGAGTGGTAAACAGAACTGTGATCTCAGTAAGTTTCCTTGCTTGGGTCTGAAAATGGGTGGTATTCAAAAGGCTGAAGGCTCGAAGCTTGCAAGAGATGATTGATGAACTATCGCCAATGTGCAAGACACTTAACTGTCCCAGTAATAAGTCTTCTTTAAGTGTTTGTATGGTTAATTATTAATTAGTATTCCCCCTGATTGGGATTGAACAACAGGATTTCCACATCTTGTGACCAATGAACTTCCATGACTTTTCCAATTGTTCATGACTACTTTTTAAAGAATAATTTCATAGAGATTACTAGGCCAGATTTCCATTTGTATGTCAGGCACCACACACACACACACACACACACACACACACACACACACACACACACACAGACAGACAGACAGACACACACACACACACACACACACACACACATATATATATATATATATATATATATATATATATATATATATATATATATATATATATATATATATATATATATATAAACAATATTTAAATGTTGAAATATTTTAGAGCAGAGCATATATAAAAATGTATACACTTTCCAGGCTTGGTAATGACTGTTAAAATTATCTTATATTTCTAGGTTTTTAATGACTTAAAAACATGCAAGCTTTGTGTTAGTAGCAAAAATTTTGTTTACAGACACCACCAAAACAACAAAACAAATGGCCCATGCATGATAAGGTACAACTTCAAGTGATCTTAGAAGGGTGCATACATGCACTTAATTAAGTATACCAGTGGGTGGTGCACTTTACCTAGAAAATATGTTACCACTGTTCCCAATAAACAGACTGTTAAAAGTTTCTAGTCTTACTGTACAGTTAGACTAGTGTGATCATGAATAGGTGATCATGAAATATTAATATATTATTACTATTTGATGCATTACATATATTATTTTTTTGTTATTAAAATTTTTATTGATTCATAAATTAACACAAGAAATACAACAACATCTATATAATGAATCAAAAACTTTTAACATTAAACCCCCACTATATCCCCTCCCCCTAACAAACTCTCAACCCACCCTGACCCCCCCACGAACACCCCTGTGGTCAATAGAATATAGACACACACACAGAAAACTAAAACAACAACATAAAATAACATACAATAATCAAGTATAATAATAATAAAAAAAAATAAAAATAAAAAATAAAAAACTCTAAATTACTCCCTCCACCGCCCCACCTCGAGATTCCCTCAAAAATGCCAAATAATTGCCCCATTTCTTATTGTAAGTTTCCCTAACCCCCATCCTAATGCTCGACCCCTCCTCGAAGGCAGCCACCCTCCCCATCTCCGCACACCACTCCGGGAACGAGGGTGCTCCATCCGACTTCCAACTCCTCAAAATAACCTGTCTACCAATCATCACACCAGTCAAAACCCAGTCCTTCATGTACTTATCTACCAAATCCATGACCTCCCTATCTCCCAAAATACAGAGTCTGGGGCAGAACGAGACCTGAGTGCCCAACACATCACACACAAAACTTTGCACCTTCAGCCAAAATTCTTGGATCTTAAGGCACCCCCAAAAACATGGATGGTGTCTCCATCTTCAGTATGGCATCGCCAGCAGATGGGTGTGTCCTTAAGACCAAGCCTATACAATCTAGAGGGGGTCCAATAAAATCTATGTAAAATCTTAAATTGCATAAGGCGAACCCTTGCATCTCTAGATGCAGACTTTATGTTTTTTTAGAATCCTTGCCCACGCTCCATCCTCCAATACCAAGTTTAAATCTTTCTCCCATAATCTTTTAAGAGAATTTATAGCTCTGTCCCCCAGACTCTGAATTAACAAGGAGTAATACACTGATGCCTCATGACCCTTCCCAAAAGCAGCAATCACCACTTCCAGAGTATCTGCCGCTCTAGGGGGGTGTATGCTACTCCCAAAAACAGAGCAGAGCAGGTGGCGCAGCTGTAAATACTTATAAAATTGAGATCTGGGATTCCCAAAATGTTGAATCAAATTTTCAAAAGATCTCAATACTCCACCCTCATACAGGTCACCAAGTGTATTAACCTCCCTCACAATCCAGTCTGACCAACAGAAAGGGGACTTATTAATACATAGTTTAGGGTTCAGCCATATGCTTGAGGCTACGTTTAAATAAATATCAGAATTAAACACTCTGGACACTTTTGTCCATATCGAGTGCAAATGCAAAATAACGGGGTGCGACTTAACCTCTCCAGCTAGTTTAATCGAAAGGCTTTGCAATGGCGAGATAGGGGCAAGAACTTCCTTTTCAATACAAAACCAGGGAGGAGCTCTCTCAGGTGGAAGCGACCAATGAACCAAATGTCTAAGACTGAATGCATAATAATAAAATAAAATCTTGGGTAGGCCTAACCCACCTTTGTCAATCGGCCTATGTAATTTACTGAAATTTAACCTGGGACGTTTACCATTCCAAATGAAGGACTTCACTATGCTATCAAATTGCTTAAAATAAGAGAGAGGGACATCTACAGGGAGAGATTGTAACAGATAGTTAAATTTTAATAACATTAACCTTCCCAATCATCGATAAGTGTAATGAAGCCCACCTGTTCATATCATTCGAAAACCTTTTTATTAAGGGATCAAAATTAACTCTGACTAAATCAGACAAATTTGCTGGGAATAAAATGCCCAAATACTTAATTCCCTGTTTGGGCCACTGGAAGGCACCCGGCTGGAAGGCCGTTACTGGACAGTACGCTGTCAAAGCCAAAGCTTCGGATTTAGACCAATTGACTTTGTATCCTGAGAATTTGGAAAAGGAGTTAATAATTCTGTGGAGGCAAGGCATGGATCTAGTGGGGTCGGAGACGAATAATAAAATATCATCTGCGTAAAGCAGAAGCTTATGCACTACACCTCCCTCCGTCACCCCTGGAAAATCATCCTCCTTTCTTATCGTGGCTGCTAATGGTTCCAGGGCAAGACAGAACAATAATGGGGAAAGAGGGCAACCCTGCCGGGTGCCCCTATCCAGAATAAAATAATCTGAAATTAACCCATTTGTTTGTATCGCTGCTACAGGGTGTCTATAAAGTAACTTAATCCAACCAATAAATGTAATCCCGAACCCATACCTTTCCAAAATCTTAAAAAGATAATCCCATTCTACCATACCAAACGCCTTTTTGGTGTCAAGAGAGATGGCAGCAACCGGAGATTGATAATTCGCTATTGACCACATGATATTGATGAAACGCCTAATATTATCAGAAGAACTACAGCCTTGAATAAACCCCACCTGATCTATATGTATAAGTGATGTCATAACTTTACTTATTCGATTAGCCAGAATTTTGGATAACATTTTTACATCTAACTGGATCAGGGAAATTGGGCGGTAACTTTTACACTCGCTTGGATCTTTGTCCTTTTTTAGAATCAGACTGATCCGGGCTTGTGTCATGGTTGGTGGAAGCTTTCCATTCTTTAATGATTCTGTATAAACTTCTAACAAAAGTGGAGCCAGTTCTGTAGCATAAGATTTGAAAAACTCAGCGGCAAAGCCGTCAGGCCCCGAAGCCTTGCCTGTAGGTGTCAGAGTTTTTTTGCTTTAATGTTATATTTTGGCCACTAGAGGCCCTCATTGTGTTTCATTTCAGTTTCCCGCCATTTTATCATGTGTTATTGTTTTCACATGTGCCTCGTTCTGGGCTGTGTATTTAAGTTGATCACTTCCTTTTGTTTCTTTGCTTATTCTTTGTTATTGATGTTCCTAGCCAGTTGCTGCCGTAAGTCTGCTCTAGTTCTAAGTACTAAACCTTGAAAGCCTTTTGGATTGTTTTTTCCCTGTGTTTATTTTTTGCTGTTTTTTCCCTGAGTTCTTTGGAAATTATTTTTTCCTCCTTTTTGGATCCTTTTTGGACTAAAGATTTTTCTGTTTTGTGGTTGTCAGTAAGAAGTTGCTTTTTGTACCCTTTTTCTATTTTTGTTAATAAACTCTTCTGAGTTCATTTAAGATCGCGTCTGACTATTGGGTTCAACTCCCCTCTGTGGCTCAGTGGTTGAAATTAAGACTCTTGCGCCAGAGACCCAAGTTCAAATCCTGGCTCTGACAGAATAACCAAGCCAAATTATGAACCCAGATGCTCAGGAACTCCTGGCCACAATTGCTCAGCAGGAGTCCACAATCCAATGCCATGAGTCAGCACTAGTTTAGCAGGAGACTGTGATGGTTAAACACTCACAAGTGCTGTCTGAACTCAGGATTTCTGTCTGTCAGATCCTGGATTGGCTGCTCTCTACTTCAGCTACTGCTTCTCCTGCTGCCTTGGTACCCCTTCTGGATTCTTGAGTGCTCTCTCCTCTGAGTGAACCTCGCCTACCTCCACCACAACATTTCTCAGGTGATCCCAGTGCATGTGATGGGTTCCTGATTCAATGTTCTCTCACATTTGAATTACAACCATCTTCCTTCCCCTCAGATTGGGCCAAGATCACATATGTTATTACCCTCCTTTCTGGCAAGGCTCTTTCTTGGGCAACAGCGGTCTGGAAGGCACAGGCACCCTTCTGTTCCAGTTATTCTGTGTTTGAAAAGGAGTTCAAGCAAGTCTTTGACCACACCCTCAGTGGCCGGCAAGCCTCTAAGAGACTTCTCACCCTCCAACAAGGTAATGGCAGCGCGGCTGAATATGCCATACAGTTTCGGACAGTTGCAGCAGGGAGCGGCTGGAACGACGAGGCCCTCATGGTGTGCTTCCTGAATGGTCTGTCTGAGGCAATCAAGGATGATATGGCTACCAAAGAACCTGCTCGTGATCTCGAGACCCTCATGGATCAAGCAATCCGGCTGGATAATCGCCTGAGGGAGAGAAGCCTAAACCGGCCATCTGTTTCCACATTGTCTGCCAGTCCAGCACTTGCTCCAACGCTACCAGTGCCCCACGAGTCCTCGGAACCCATGCAATTGGGAAGGACTAGGCTTTCCCCATCAGAACAAGACCGTCGCATGAGAGAGCACTGTTGTCTATATTGTGGAGTGTATGGTCATTTTCGCTCTGCCTGCCCCGAGCTTTCGGGAAGCGCCCAGTCCCGTACAGGCAAGGAAGGACTGTAACGGGAGTTACACACACAGCTTCACCTTCCAACTCTGGATTGTTCCTTCTCATCACACTCACTTGGGGAGATCGAAAACACCAACTCCAGGCATTGATTGATTCTGGTGCTGCCGGGAATTTCATGGATATTTCCCTTGCCAAGAGTCTCCAGATTCCTATTAATTCCCTTCCTGCCCCCCTAACTGCGACAGTCTTGGATGGAAGACCGTTAGCTCCAGGTAAAATAACCCACCTCACTTCTCTCCTTTGTCTCATCACTTACCAGCACCAGGAGAGAATGTGCTTTCACCTTATACAGACTCCAGAGTTCCCTATTATCCTCGGTCACCCCTGGCTCCTCCAGCATAACCCACACTTTGACTGGTCCACTGGCGCTGTTCTCAGTTGGGGTCCCACCTGTCAGACTACATGCTTGGCCCAGAATTCCCCTGATCTTGTTCCTGAGTCCCAAGAAGCCCTAGATCTGTCTCAAGTCCCTGCTCAGTACCACCACCTCAAAGCAGTGTTCAGCAAAAGGAAGGCCACCTCCTTACCTCCTCATCGCCCCTATGATTGCGCCATTGAGCTGCTCCCAGGAACTTGTCCCCCCAGAGGTCGTATATTCTCTCTGTCTCTCCCCGAACTAACTGCTATGGACAAATACATTAACGAATCCCTTGCGGCAGGTATCATCCAACCATCCACTTCCCCTGCTGGAGCTGGATTCTTTTTCGTTGGGAAGAAGGATGGCGGGCTCCGGCCATGTATTGATTACAGGGGCCTTAATAAGATCACTATTCGAAACCGCTATCCCTTGCCGCTAATGACCACTGCTTTCGAAATTCTGCAAGGAGATTCTTCACTAAGCTTGACTTGCGCAATGCCTACCATCTCGTGCGCATCAGACAAGGAGATGAATGGAAGACCGCCTTCAACACGCCCACTGGGCACTATGAATATTTAGTTATGCCCTTCGGTCTCACTAATGCTCCTGCAGTATTTCAAGCTCTCATCAATGATGTTCTCAGAGACATGCTCAATCAATTTGTGTTTGTCTACTTAGACGATATCCTCATCTTCTCGAGTTCCCTCCAAGAGCATGTAAAACATGTCAGTAAGGTTCTCAGACGTCTTCTTGATAACCATCTTTATGTTAAACCTGAGAAATGTGAGTTCCACGCAACCAAAATTCAGTTCCTGGGATTCATTATCAAGCCTGGCCAGATACAAATGGACCCTCAAAAGGTTCAAGCAGTTGTGGATTGGCCCTCCCCCTCATCGGTAAAGGAAGTACAGCGTTTCCCTGGCTTCACCAATTTTTATTGCAAGATCATCCGGAACTTCAGTACTGTGGCGGCTCCTTTATCTGCCCTCACCAAGGGGAACACAACCAGCTTTAATTGGGGACATGAAGCAGAGTTGGCCTTCAGCAAACTCAAAAGCCATTTTACCTCTGCACCTATTCTCATTCTCCCCAACCCAGATAAACCCTTCATCGTGGAGGTCGATGCTTTGGACGAAGGGGTTGGAGCTGTGCTGTCCCAAAGGGGGAGGACAACAAGTTGCATCCATGTGCATTCCTTTCCCACCGCCTTACACCGACTGAGATGAACTATCATGTAGGGGATCGAGAGTTACTGGCAGTTAAGCTAACGCTTGAAGAGTGGAGGCATTGGCTTGAGGGGGCCAAACACCCATTCCAAGTATTCATGGACCACAAAAATCTGGAATACATTCAGCAGGCAAAGCGACTCAACCCCCGCCAGGCACGTTGGTCCTTATTCTTCAACCGATTCAAGTTCATCTTATCCTACCGTCCCGGCTCTAAGAACCTAAAACCTGATGCTTTGTCCCGAGTATATGTAAACACTCCTCAGGAAGATTCTATTGCATCGATTATCCCCAGTTCCAAGGTAATAGCTCCTATCAGGTGGGATCTGGAAAATACTGTTAAACAAGCCCAAGCCCGAGAACCTGACCCAGGAGGGGGGCCAACCCACTGCCTGTTTGTCCCTAAAGCTGTCCGCTCCCAGATCCTCCAGTGGGGACACTCCTCTCGTCTCACTTGTCATCCTGGTACCTCTCGCACTCTTGAGTTCCTCCAAAGATGATTTTGGTGGCCAACTATCAAGGAGGATGTGACAACATTTGTAAACGCATATCCCACGTGCAACCAAAGTAAGGTCCCTCACCGTTCTCCTCAGGGGCTATTGCAACATCTCTCCATACCTCATAGACCTTGGTCTCATCTTTCCATGGATTTTATCACTGGACTTCCGATATCACAAGGCAACACCACTATCATGGTCATAGTTGATAGATTCTCCAAGGCCGCCCGATTTATTCCTCTGCCCAAACTACCCACCGCTAAAGAAACTGCTGAATTGGTTATAAACCACGTCTTCCGAGTCTTTGGCATCCCACAAGACATCGTCTCTGATCGAGGACCCCAATTTTCCTCCCGATTCTGGCGGGCATTTTGTCAATCTCTGGGGGCTACAGTGAGTCTATCTTCTGGGTTCCACCCGGAGTCCAATGGGCAAACAGAGAGGCTTAACCAAGACCTTGAGACTACACTGAGGTGTATGGCAGCTAACAACCCATCCTCTTGGTCATCATGTGGGCAGAATACGCTCACAATACCCTTCGCTCCTCTGCTACAGGAATGTCCCCTTTTGAGTGCCAGTTGGGATACACCCCTCCACTATTCCCTGAGCAAGAAGTGGAGGTTGCAGTTCCCTCTGCTCAACAGTTCATTAAACATTGCCGCCAGACATGGAAAAAAGCCCGACTCAAGCTCTTGAAGGTCTCTCAGCAGTATCAGCACCAGGCCAATCACAGACGCAGACCTGCCCCCACTCTGCGCCCCGGCCAAAGAGTCTGGCTCTCCACTAAGAACATTCCCTTGCGGATGGAATCCCGTAAACTTTCCCAGAGGTTAATTGGCCCCTTCAAGATTGCCAGGAAAGTAAACCCAGTTACTTATCGCTTATACTTGCCTAAGTCTTTGAAGATAAATCCCACATTTCATGTCTCACTGTTAAAACCTGTTTTGTCTTCTCCTTTTCTTGCGACAGGTAAACTTCCCCCTCCTCGTATCATTGGTGGCCAGCCAGCTTACACAGTCCGCAGAATACTGGATGCCCGTCGAGTACGTGGGTCCCGGCAGTATCTTGTGGACTGGGAAGGCTATGGCCCTGAGGAGCGCTCCTGGGTTCCTGCCAAGGACATCTTGGACCCCAAACTAATTCAAGAATTTCATGCTCACAATTCCAGTCATCCGGGAGGGATCGTCAGGAGCCGTTCCTAGAGGGAGGGGCCCTGTCAGAGTTTTTTTCTCGGCTCAGTGGTAGAAATTAAGATTCTTGTGCCAGAGACCCAAGTTCGAATCCCAGCTCTGACAGTAGGCAAGACTTTAAATACCTCAATAAGCTCTTCCAAGGGTATCTCAGAATCAAGAGAATTTATTTGCTCAGTTGTCAGTTTAGGGAGATCTAATGGTTCCACAAAGTTCCTAATATCTTCATCAGTGGATGAAGACGTGGACCTATAGAGATCAAGATAGAACTCTTTAAAATCTCCAAAGAACTCAGGGAAAACTCAGTGACAAAATAGTATTATATCTGTATTTCAGTCGGGTCAATTCTCTGAGGCCATCAGCTGACATACGGCGCTTCAGCTCTGCCTCAGCACTTTTAATATTCTCCCAAGCCACGCCCACAGAGGACACCGAGGACCAGTTGGTCTCCATATAAACACTGATTTCAGTCTTTAACATTTGTTGGAAATCAGGATTTTGCAAAAGGGACACATTAAGGCGCCAATTATAAGATTGATTTTTCTCTATATGTGGCATCACCTCTAAACTCACCAGGGTGTGATCTGAGACTAAGATACTTCCAACTGAGCAATCAACAACAGATGAAATTTGGGATTTGGATATAAAAAAAAATCTATTCTAGAATAAATCTTATGGACTGATGAAAAAAATGTATAGTCCCTACCAGATGGGTTCAAAAGTCGCCAGATATCTACAAGACCAAGATTTTTACAGATCTTGTGAAGTGTCAATGTAGCTCTAGGGGGCTTACACACTTTTGCTTCACTGTGATCAAGGACTGAGTCCATCAAAAGATTAAAGTCTCCTCCCAATATTATATCATGAGGGGTGCCAGCAGCTTGCAACATCCCTTCAAGATCTACAAAAAAGCCCTGATCATCAGCGTTAGGTGCGTAAATATTAGCCAAAATCAACCTTTGCCCCTGAATTTCTCCTAACACAACAATGATTCTTCCTAATTTATCTTTAATCTGTTTGAGACATTTGAATTGTAGGTGTTTATTAATCAATATAATGACTCCCCTGCTCTTACTTGAGCCAGCACTAAAGAAAATGTGTCCACCCCATATCTTCCCAAATTTTTCAGCTTCTTGTGGGGAAAGATGTGTTTCTTGAAGAAACACTATATCATATTTCTTGCACTTAAGAACAGAAATAACCTTCCTTCTTTTTATGGGGTGCCCCAATCCATTTACATTCCATGTGGAGAGAGATAACCCATTCACATTAACATTTGACATATTGATATAATAAAAAAAATAAAAAAACGAGTGTGTCAAAAACAAAATTATACAGACCACATTCCCCATTAATGCAACAATCAAACCCCGAACTTCCCCTGGAACAAAACAAACAGAAAAAAGAAAAACGTGCGCATTAACCCCGTGCACGAAAGCACCAACCGGCGACAATCCCTTTAAACTCAAAGAGTCCATGAACGCCTACGAGAGCCCCCGTGACAACTTTGCCATCGGAATGCTCGAGTCTGGTGCTTCTGCACAAATTTTGTGAGACACAATTATAATAACAGAAAATACTTTGTAAAACATACCCCAGCCAACAGGCAGAATAACAGAAAAAACATGTAGAGTCATTCACAGAACTGTCTTGAAGGTGTGTTCCTCCTCAAAATAAACTCCAGCTGATATAAAACCGTTCAGTTTCCTCGGACAAACAAACAATTGTTCAGTGAGCCGGCTGTTATGAGTGCAGCAGATGAGGTAATCATTCTACTAGGAGGCATAAGCACAAAGAACAAACATATTTAACCACAACTGTCCCGAAGTAGTGTAATTCCACAAAACAAGCTCCAGCCGTTAGGCAGAGCCAGTGCGAAAAACAAAACCGGCATCCCGGTTCCTCGGATGATCAAGAGCCATACTAACTCTGAGGCCACAAAAAAAAAAAAAAAAAAAAAAAACACCATAACTTACTCAGCCCATCAACTTTATAAAAGAAGTCCTTTATGTGAGCATATAGATATTTTGTGGTCATCCAAAGTGTCCATTCTCGATCTGGCCAGGAACTTCAGTTTTAAAAAAATCTTCCGTCAATGCAAAATCTCTCAATCTCAAAATTTCTTGGAGTCATGCCATAAAACAAACTCCAGCCGCTAGGCGGAGTCAACACAAAAAGAAACAAAAATGGCACCCAGCTTCCTCAGATAATAGAGTTCCTAAACCGCGAGTCAGTCCACTAATATAAGAAACATCAAATGGCTTACTCCAATGTATTTAGAAATGAGAGTGCCTGTTTTGGACAAGTAAATACTTTGCGACCATTCTTCGTTTCTATTCTCAGTTTTGCCGGGAACATCAGAGCAAACGAGATCTTTTTCTGATGTAAGAGTTTCTTGCATTCCTTGAACCGATCGCGTTTCTCTCTTGTGGAATTCGCAAAGTCCGGGAACAAGAAAATATGATGGTTCTTCCAAGAAAGCTTCCCTTTGCTCCTCGCCTGGCGCAACACGAGATCTTTATCGGATGATTTCAGAAATTTGGCCAGAATGCATAGAGGCCTATCTCCCTCATCAGTTCTCCGAGCAGGCACTCTGTGAGCTTGCTCGATTTCCAGCTTGTGGCCTGTTATGTCGAGCAGACTCGGGAAAAACTCGTCCAGGAATTTCACCATATCTCTGCCCTCTTCATGCTCAGGAATTTCAACATTTCGTATGTTATTCCTTCAGCTCATATTTTCGAAATATTCCAGTTTTTCCTAAATTAATTCCAAGTCTGTTTTGGACGCGGGCGGATTAGCGGTTAATTCCCTTTCCGATGACTCAAGATAATCGATTCGTTTTTCAACTTCTGTCACTCTTGTAAACAACTCGGAGAATTTTGTTTCCATCGCCGTAATCGATCGATGTATTACAGTGAGATCCTCCAAGTCAGCAAGAACCTTCGTCAGCATCACCGACATGTTGGACAACTGATGCTGAATATCTTCTCCTGACGTGCCGTCCATATCGTGTCTCCGGTCCGCAGTCCCGTCAGAGGCCTCAGCTTGAACACATAAGTGTCTTTTAATGTCTCCAGAGTCTGAGAATTTTGAATTCTTTGCCATATTTACCTCAAAGAGCAAGTATGTAATTGGGTGTATCGAATCTCACCGGATCACAACATGAAAATAATTAAAAAACTAGCAAAGTTCGCAGAGCTCGTCATTCACACGTCTGTCTCTCGCATGGCGCCACGTGAACCCCCTGACTTCTGTTTTCTTTTACATCACGTGGATGGCCGTTGGAGAATTGAAGGCACCAGGATGCACTGTGGGAAGACGACAAGCCGGTGGAGGGAATGTGATGCTCTGGGCAATGTTCTGCTGGAAACCCTGGGTCCGGCCATTCATGTGGACGTCAACTTGACACGTGCCACCTACCTAAACATCGTTGCAGCCCAGGTACACCCCTTCATGGCAATGGTATTCCCTGATGGCAGTGGCCTCTTTCAACAGGAAAATGCACCCTGCCACACTGCACACATTGTTCGGAAATGGTTTGAGGAACATGATGAAGAGTTCAAGGTGTTGCCCTGGCCTCCAAATTCACCAACAAGTCAGATCCATGGTGGTTCCACCTCGCAACTTACAGTACTTGAAGAATCTGCTGCTATTGTCTTGGTGCCAGATACAACAGGACACCTTCAGGGCTCTTGTAGAGTCCATGCCTCGGTGATTTGCACTGTTTTGGTGGTACGCAGAGGACCAACAGCATATTAGGCAGGTGGTCATAATGTTCTGGCTCATCAGTGTATATGTACAGTATATACACTATATTGCCAAAAGTATTCGCTCATCTGCCTTTAGACGCATATGAACTTAAGTGACATCCCATTCTTAATCCATAGGGTTTAATATGACGTCGGCCCACCCTTAGCAGCTATAACAGCTTCAACTCTTCTGGGAAGGCTTTCCACAAGGTTTAGGAGTGTGTTTATGGGAATTTTTGACCATTCTTCCAGAAGCGCATTTTGTGAGGTCAGACACTGATGTTGGACGAGAAGGCCTGGCTCGCAGTCTTCACTCTAATTCATCCCAAAGGTGCTCTGTCGGGTTGAGGTCAGGACTCTGTGCAGGCCAGTCAAGTTCTTCCACACCAAACTCGCTCATCCATGTCTTTATGGACCTTGCTTTGTGCACTGGTGCGCAGTCATGTTGGAACAGGAAGGGGCCATCCCCAAACTGTTCCCACAAAGTTGGGAGCGTGGAATTGTCCAAAATCTCTTGGTATGCTGAAGCATTCAGAGTTCCTTTCACTGGAACTAAGGGGCCAAGCCCAGCTCCTGAAAAACAACCCCACACCATAATTCCCCCTCCACCAAACTTCACAGTTGGCACAATGCAGTCAGACAAGTACCGTTCTCCTGGCAACCGCCAAACCCAGACTCGTCCATCAGATTGCCAGATGGAGAAGCGTGATTCGTCACTCCAGAGAACGCGTCTCCACTGCTCTAGAGTCCAGTGGTGGCGTGCTTTACACCACTGCATCCGACGCTTTGCATTGCACTTGGTGATGTATGGCTTGGATGCAGCTGCTCGGCCATGGAAACCCATTCCATGAAGCTCTCTACGCACTGTTCTTGAGCTAATCTGAAGGCCACATGAACTTTGGAGGTCTGTAGCGATTGACTCTGCAGAAAGTTGGCGACCTCTGCGCACTATGCGCCTCAGCATCCGCTGACCCCGCTCTGTCATTTTACGTGGCCTACCACTTCGTGGCTGAGTTGCTGTCATTCCCAGTCGCTTCCACTTTGTTATAATACCACTGACAGTTGACTGTGGAATATTTAGTAGCGAGGAAATTTCACGACTGGACTTGTTGCACAGGTGGCATCCTATCACAGTACCACGCTGGAATTCACTGAGCTCCTGAGAGCGGCCCATTCTTTCACAAATGTTTGTAGAAGCAGTCTGCATGCCTAGGTGCTTCATTTTATACACCTGTGGCCATGGAAGTGATTGGAACACCTGAATTCAATTATTTGGATGGGTGAGCGAATACTTTTGGCAATATAGTGTGATATATATATATATATATATATATATATATATATATATATATATATATATATATATATATACATACACTGGTGGCCAAAAGTTTGGAGTAATGTACAGATTTTGCTCTTATGGAAAGAAATTGGCACTTTTATTCACCAAAGTGGCATTCAACTGATCACAATGTATAGTCAGGACATTAAAAACGTGAAAAATTACTATTACAATTAGATTTTTTTTTTTTTTTTTTAGAACTTCTTAAACTACTTCAAAGAGTTCTCAGCAAAAAATCCTCCATGTGCAGCAATGACAGCTTTGCAGATCCTTGGCATTCTAGCTGTCAGTTTGTCTAGATACTCAGGTGACATTTCACCCCACGCTTCCTGTATTACTTGCCATAGATGTGGCTGTCTTGTCGGGCACTTCTCACACACCTTACAGTCTAGCTGATCCCACAAAAGCTCAATGGGGTTAAGATCCATAACACTCTTTTACAATTATATGTTGTCCAATGCCTGAGTTTCATTGCCCATTCTAACCTTTTCTTTTTGTTTTTCTGTTTCAAAAGTGGCTTTTTCTTTGCAATTCTTCCCATAAGGTCTGCACCCCTGAGTCTTCTCTTTACTGTTGAAATGAAACTGGTGTTGAGCAGGTAGAATTCAATGCAGCTGTCAGTTGAGGAAATGTGAGGCGTCTATTTCTCAAACTAGACTCTGATGTACTTATCCTCTTGTTTAGTTGTACATCTGGGCCTTCCACATCTCTTTCTGTCCCTGTTAGAGCCAGTTGTCCTTTGTCTTTGAAGACTGTAGTGTACACCTTTGTATGAAATTTTCATTTTTTGGCAATTTCAAGCATTGTATAGCCTTCTGTAACACTTAAGAAGGTAAGGACGAAGCGGGGACCGGCTTGACAAACACAGACATTTAATGACACTTTTCAGTGTATAAAGAAACAAAAACACACACTGCTTTTCAGTCAGCTGCATCAAATCACAAGACATTCAAAGACGCGGACAAGCTTCATACATCTCTCTCCCGACTGCCGCTGTCTCTTCTCCTTAAATACTCCCGCCTCCCCTCGTTGGAACGCGAGGCAGGTGTGGCGCTCAGGTGGAAGTCATTCGCCACTTATCTTCTTGGCCTCGCTCTGTCCAGACGCCGCTCGGCTCCGCCCTGCTCACAACACCTTCCTTCCTCAAAACAATGATTGACTGATTAGTTTCTAGAGAAAGCAGTTTCTTTTTTGCCATTTTATACCTAATATTAACCTTAAGACATGCCAGTCTATTGTATGATGTGGCAACTCAAAAACAAACACAAAGACAATGTTAAGCTTCATTTAACAAACCAAATAGCTTTCAGCTGTGTTTGATAAAATGGCAAGTGATTTTCTAGTACCAAATTAGTAATTTAGCATGATTACTCAAGGATAAGGTGTTGGAGTGATGGCTGCTGGAAATGGGGCCTGTCTAGATTTGATCAAAAATTACTTTTTTCAAACAGTGATGGTGCTGTTTTTTACATCATTAATGTCCTGACTATACTTTGTGATCAGTTGAATGCCACTTTGATGAATTAAAGTACCAATTTCCTTCCGAAACAGCAAAATCATTATCCGCCAGTGTATATATACAGTGTGTATATATATATATATATCTCGAATACAGTTTGTATATATTGTATGTAATGTTATATCATGAATAAGTGATTGATTTAACACATTAACAATGACTTTTGGAGAAACTCATCTATTATAAGGTTAATGATATGACTGGAGTGAAGGGTCATGATTTGATACATGTTTTAAAATAACAACTAATTTCTTTAGGAATAAGACATTTTTAAAGAAAGAAATGACTGAGTGCACCATAAATGGGACATACACGCACACAGACACACGAGGTAAAGGGCGTGGATTGGGCCTGAACATTGTGATTTTTCCATTGATCATGGGGGGGGGGGGGGGGGGGTTCTCAGATTAGAGTGAGCTTTAAATCCATATCCAATTCCTGGAACTCTCTGTCATGCCCTGGCTCTCCTAGTCGCACCACCTGTGCAGGCCAGAGGCTCAGCCCGAGACAAATTATATACTTCTGCAACAGCACAGAACTGCCACAGCAAAGACCCAAAATTTGTAAAGGCTGTTACATTTTAATTTTTTTAATTCAGAAGTCTGAGAAGTCTCAGTTTCTTACAACCAAACATTTGTAAACTGTTGCAAGCACTTAAACAAGCTGTCTAATCCAAGACTAAGGCTGGTTTTTCCCTCCCTCTGAACTGATTTTGTTTGTCTGTCAGAATGTGTGTAATGTGCGCAAGTGTTTGTGTAGTAGTGTTTCTCTGTTAGTCTATGAATGTAATTTATGTGGTCCTTCTGTTTGTAGTGTATTTTCTTGTGTGTGTATTTATTCACATGTTTTCAAGAATGTGTATACTTTGTTTACATGTTTGGTTAGATACTGTGTAAGGCAGTGAAATAGATGTGTGTTTGTTTTCTGATGTACTTAGATTGTGAATATGATTGCAGTTTTGTGGTATGTTTCTTGGTTCATTTCTATGTTAGTTAGTGCACGTGTTTGTGCACTGCAAATGCTGGGCTAGAAGACAGTCTTCAGGAAATGTTTTAGAAAAACTAACTCTTAAGTTCCTTTCTTTATCTGATTGCATGAAAACCAAGCCAGGAGCACAATGTGCCTCTATCTAATGAATGATCAGCTGTAATCAACTGCAAGACTCAGAAACACATTACCAAACTCTGCAAGGAGTGTACACTCACTGAGCACTTCATTAGAAACACCTGTACCCCTACTTATTCATGCGATTATCTAATCTGCCAATTGTGTGGCAGCAGTGCAATGCATAAAATCATACATATACGGGTCAGAAGTTTCAGTTAATGTTCACATCAACCATCAGAATAGGGGAAAAATGTGATCTCAGTGATTTCGACCGTGGCATGATTGTTGGTGCCAGACGGGCTGGTCTGAGTATTTCTGTAACTGCTGATCTCCTGGAATTTTCTTGCACAACAGTGTCTAGAGTTGACTCAGAATGGTGCCAAAAACAAAAAACATCCAGTGAGCGGCAGTTCTGCGGACAGAAACGCCTTGTTGATGACAGATCAACAGAGAATGGCCAGACTGGTTCGAGCTGACAGAAAGGCTACAGTAGCTCAGATAACCACTCTGTACAATAGAAACGAGTTGAGTAGCATCTCAGAATGCACAACACATCGAACCTTGAGGCGGATGGGCTAAAACAGCAGAAGACCACGTCAGGCACTTTATTAGTATTATAGTGTTCCTAATAAAGTGCTCAGTGAGTGTATATTGCAGTATATGAAGCCTTCCACATTTCACCAGGTCCAACTCTAGAAATAATTCAGATAATGTAAAATAAGTGATATTAGGCTGTTTCCTTTTAGAAATCGTAAGAATGCACACCAAAAAGCTGGCCTAACTTCAGAAAGTCTCTGTTTTTGCTGTTCTTCTCTAAGCTATTGCTTGATGTGGGTGAAAAGGTCATAATTGTCAAAATGGGTCTTTTTGCAGAACAATGGAACTGTATTTTGTATTTTTAACTTGTGAAAATCTAATTTTAGTAACACTAGCATCCTGTTGCTGTAGAGATCTGCATTATGAGATCAATACACAGGTGCCTGAGGGCCTTCTAGATGGCAATATGATTGGCACATCCACTCACACCTCTGCCATCAAATGTCAGTGCCTGCAGAGACAGCCACTATAAACCACAGACAGATAATTACACTGACAATACCACATGAGGCATTTAACCAAGTAGTCATATATAACTTCAGGTACATACTGAGTGCACTTCACTGTGAGAGAACACTTAAACAGCAAAGTTCAAAATAGAATAGAATACAATGATATCATGATGATAGCAATTGCATTATGAAATGTCTAGGTAAATATATATTTGTAATAGTTGCAATATGAACAATCAGATCCCTAAATATCCTAAACATTTTGTGGAACTTAAAGATATATATATATATATATATATATATATATATATATATATATATATATATATATATATATATATATAATTTTTTATATATATGTCAACACCCCGGTGGTCACATAATTACACAACAAACAAAGGGGAGCCCTCCAAAAAAGACAGATATTTGCCCCATTTCTCCCCAAACAGGCCTAGACTCCCCAGTCTTCTGGATATCCCCTCCTCAAGAGCTGCCACTCTGGCGACCTCTGAACACCACTCCTGAAATGGGGGCGCTCCAGCCGACTTCCAACTCCTTTGAATAATCTGTCTGGCAATCATAACACTAGTTAGGACCCAGTTTTTCACGTGTTTATTCTCCAAATTAATGACTGCCCCATCCCGTAAGATACAGAGTCTGGGGCAGAATAAAATCTGAGAGGCTAAACCTAGCACATAAAACTCTGAATCCTCAACCAGAAGTCTTGAATCTTAACACATTCCCAAAAGACATGGGTTGTGTCTCCATCTTCTGATTGACATTGCCAGCAGGTGGGTGTGTCTTTAAGACCAAGCCTATGCAATCTAGAGGGGGTCCAATAGACTCTATGTAAAATCTTTGTTTACATAAGGCGAACCCTTGCATCTCTAGATGCAGATTTGACGTTTTTTAGAATCCTAGCCCACACTCCCTCCTCCAATACCAAATTTAGATCTTTCTCCCATAATCTCTCAAGAGAAGCTGAAGTTCCATCCCCCAGACTCTGAATTAACAGGGAGTAATACACAGATGCCTCATGACTTTTTCCGAAAGCAGTAATCACCACTCCCAGAGTATCTGCCGCTTTAGGGGGGTGTAAACCACTCCCAAAAACAGTACAAAGCAGGTGGTGCAACTGTAAATACTTATAGAACTGAGATCTGGGAATCCCAAAAAGTTTAACCAAATGTTGAAAGGATCTCAGCACTCCACTCTCATATAGGTCACCGAGTGTAGTAACCCCCCTCCCAATCCATTCTGACCAGCAAAAAGGGGACTTGTTGATGCATAATTTGGGGTTTAGCCATATGCTCGAGGCAACATTTAAATAAATGTCTGAATTAAACACTCTGGACACTTTTGTCCATACCGAGTTCAAATGTGTGATAACGGGTTGTAACTTAACTTCTCCGATTGATTTGATAGAAAGGCTCTGCAATGGTGAAATAGGGACAAGAACTTCCTGTTCTATACAGAACCAGGGAGGGGCTCTCTCAGGTGGAAGCGACCAATGAGCCAAATGTCTGAGACCAAATGCATAATAATAAAATAAAATGGGTAGGCCTAGCCCACCTTTGTCAATCGGCCTATGTAACTTATTGAAATGTAATCTGGGACGCTGGGACGCTGGGACGCTTACCAAATGAAGGACTTCGCTATGCTATCAAATTGCTTGAAATAAGAGAGGGGGACATCTATAGGGAGAGACTGCAGCAAGTAATTTAATTTTGGAATACAGTTCATTTTAATAACATTAACTTTCCCGATCATAGATAAATGCAATGAAGCCCACCTGCCCACATCGCTCGAAAACAGTTTTATTAAGGGGTCAAAATTAACTGTAACTAAATCACACAATTTTGCTGGGAATAAAATGCCCAAATACTTAATGCCCTGTTTGGGCCACTGGAAAACACCCGTCTGGAAAGCCGTCGCTGTCAAAGCCAAAGCTTCGGATTTAGACCAGTTGACTTTGTATCCTGAGAATTTGGAAAAGGAATGAATAATCCTGTGGAGGCAAGGCATAGATCTAGTGGGGTCAGAGACAAATAATAAAATATCATCTGCATAAAGCAGAAGCTTATGCGCCATGCCTCCCGCCGTCACCCCTGGAAAATCATCCTCCTTTCTTATCGCAGCTGCTAATGGTTCCAGGGCAAGACAGAACAATAATGGGGAAAGAGGGCAACCCTGCCGGGTGCCCCTATCCAGAGTAAAATAATCTGAAATTAACCCATTTGTTTGTATCGCTGCTACAGGGTGTCTATAAAGTAACTTAATTCAACCAATAAATGTAATCCCGAACCCATACCTTTCCAAAATCTTAAAAAGATAATCCCATTCTACCATACCAAACGCCTTTTCGGCGTCAAGAGAGATGGCAGCGACCGGAGTCTGATCATTCGCCACTGACCACATGATATTGATGAAACGCCTAATATTATCAGAAGAGCTACGACCCTGAATAAACCCCACCTGATCTATATGTATAAGAGATGTCATAACTTTACTTAATCGGTTAGCCAAAATATTAGCCAATATTTTTACATCTAGCTGGATTAGGGAAATTGGACAGTTACTTTTACACTGGCTTGGATCTTTGTCCTTTTTAAGAATCAGACTGATCCGGGCTTGCGTCATGGTTGGCGGAAGGTTTCCATTCTTTAATGATTCAGTATAAACTTCTAACAAAAGTGGAGCCAGTTCTGTAGCATAAGATAAAAAAAATTCAGCGGCAAAACCAACTGGCCCCGGAGCCTTGCCTGTAGGTAAGGACTTAATTACCTCGTCAAGTTCCTCCAGGGTTATCTCAGAATCAAGAGAGTTTTTTTGCTCATTCGTCAGTTTAGGGAGTTCTAATGGTTCCACAAATTTTCTAATATCTTCATCAGTAGACGAAGACGTGGAACTATAGAGATCAAGATAGAATTCTTTAAAGGCATTATTAATATCAATGGCTGAGGTAAATATTTCACCACCAGCAGATTTCACTGAGGGAATGGTAGAAAAAGACTCTCTCTGCTTTATATATCTAGCCAAAAGTTTTCCTGCTTTGTCCCCTGACTCAAAGTATGACTGTCTTGCCCTGAATAACCAAAACTCCACTTTCTGCGACAAAATAGTATTATATCTATATTTCAGTCGGGTCAATTCTCTGAGGCCATCAGACGACATTCGGCGCTTCAGCTCTGCCTCAGCACTTTTAATATTCTCTTCCAACTCTACGAGTTCTCGTGCTTTGGATTTTTTGATGAATAAGGCATACTGTATGATCCGACCCCTAAGAACTGCCTTAAGTGCCTCCCAAGCCTTGCCCACAGAGGATACTGAGGACCAGTTGGTCTCCATATAAACATTGATTTCAGTCTTTAACATTTGTTGGAAATCAGGATTTTGCAAAAGGGATACTTTAAAGTGCCAACTATATGATTTATTTTTCTCTGTATGTGGCAACATCTCTAAACTCACCAGGGCATGATCTGAGACTAAGATGTTTCCAATTGAGCAATCAACAACAAATGGAATGAGGGATTTAGATATAAAAAAAAAAAAAAAAAATCTATTCTAGAATAAATTTTATGAACTGATGAAAAAAATGTATAATCCCTATCAGATGGGTACAAAAGTCACCGGATATCTGTAAGACCAAGATTTTTACACATCCTGTGAAGTGTCACTGTTGCTCTAGGGGGCTTACACACTTTTGCTTCACCATGATCAAGGATTGAGTCCACCAATAAATTAAAGTCTCCTCCCAATATTATATCATGAGGGGTGCCAGCGGTTTGCAACATCCCTTCAAGATCTATAAAAAAGCCCTGATCATCAGCGTTAGGTACGTAAATATTAGCCAAAATCAACCTTTGCCCCTGAATGTCTGCTAAAACAATAATGACTCTTCCTAATTTATCTTTAATCTGTTTGAGAAATTTGAATTGTAGATGTTTATTTATCAATATAATGACCCCCCTGCTCTTACTTGAGCCAGCACTAAAGAAAACGTGTCCACCCCATATCTTCCCAAATTTTTCAGCTTCCTGTGGGGAAAGGTTGCGTTTCTTGAAGAAACACTATATCATATTTCTTACGTTTAAGAAAAGAAATAACCTTCCTTCTTTTTATGGGGTGCCCCAACCCATTCACATTCCATGTGGAGAGAGATATTCCATTCACATTAACATTTGACATATTGATATAATAAAAAAAAATAAATTGTGTGTCAAAAGCAAGATTATACAGACCACATTTCCCATTAATGCAACAATCAAAGAGTCCATGTACGCCTACGAGAGTCCCCGCGACAACTTTGTCATCAGATTGCTCAAGTACGGTGCTTCTGCACAGATTTTGTGACGCAAAATTACATAACAGAAAATACTCTGTAAAACAGACCCCAGCCAACAGGCAGAATAAACACAAAGAACATGTAGATTCATTCACAGAACTGTCTTGAAGGTGTGTTCCTCCACAAAACAAACTCCAGCTGATATAAAGCCATTCAGTTTCCTCGGAGAGATAGACAATTGTTCAGTGAGCCGGCTGTTATGAGTGCAGCATATGACGTAATCATTCCAATGTCCATTAAAAATACTCCACAAAACAAATTCCAGCCAACAGGAGGCGTAAGCACAAAGAAAGATCAGATCCATCCACAGCTGACCCGAAGGAGTATTATTCAACAAAACAAACTCCAGCCGCTAGTCGGAGCCAGCACATAAAGAAACAAAACAGGCATCCCGGTTCCTCGGATGATCAAGTGTGTATTGAGCGAGTCAAA
This sequence comes from Myxocyprinus asiaticus, assembly GCF_019703515.2. NCBI lineage: Eukaryota > Metazoa > Chordata > Actinopteri > Cypriniformes > Catostomidae > Myxocyprinus > Myxocyprinus asiaticus. Next base: position 36,926,780 of record NC_059346.1, on the reverse strand, counting down.
TTCACACGGAGGCCGCATAAAAAAAATACATCATGACTTACTCAGTCCGACAACTTTATAAAAGATGTCCTTTATGTGAGCATGTAGATATTTTGCGGTCATCTACAGTGTCCATTCTCAATCTGGCCGGGAACTTCAGTGTAAAAGCGATCTTCTGTCAATGCAAAAGTTTCTTGGAGTGTCATGCCACAAAACAAACTCCAGCCGCTAGGCGGAGCCAACGCAGAAAGAAACAAGAATGGCGCCCAACTTCCCCAGACAGGCGAGACACTGAACAGCGAGTCAGTCCACTCACATAAGAAACGCCCAATGGTTTACTCACCCATAGTTTGTATGAAGGCCAGTGCCTTTTTGGGGCATAAAAATACTTTGCTGCCGTCCTTGGTGTCTATTCTCAGTTTGGCCGGAAACATCAGTGCAAAAGCGATCTTCCGTTGATGTAAGAGTTTCTTACATTCCTTGAGCCGATCGCGTTTCTCTCTTGTCGAATTCGCAAAGACCGGGAACAAGAAAATATTGTGATTCTTCCAAGAAAGCTTTCATTTGCTCCTCAAATGGCGCACCACGAGATCTTTATCGGTTGATCTCAGAAATTTGGCAAGAATTGATCAGGGCCTATCTCCCTCAGCAGATCTGTGAGCTGGGACTCTGTGAGCTCGCTTGATTTCCAGTTTGTGGCCTGTTATGTCGAGCAGACTCGGGAAGAGCTTGTCTAGGAATTTCACCATATCTCTGCCCTCTTCATGCTCAGGAATCCCAACAATTCGTATGTTATTCCTTCGGTTTATATTTTCAAAATATTCAAGTTTTTCCAAAATGTGTTCCAAGTCGGACGGATTAGCGGATAATTCCCTTTCTGAAGATTCCAGATAATCGATTCGTTTTTCAACATCTGTCACTCTTGTGACCAACTCAGAGAATTTTGTTTCCATCGCCGTAATCGATTGACGTATTACAGCGAGATCCTCCAAGTCAGCAACAACCTTCGTCAGCAACAACCTTCGTCAGCATCACCGAGATGTTGGATAGTTGACGCTGGATTTCATCTCCTGACGTGCTGTCCAAATCGAGTCCCTGGCTTGCAGTCCCGTCAGAGGCCTCAGCTTGAACACGTAAGTTTCTTTTAATGTCTCCAGAGTCTGAGGATTTTGACATCTTTGCCATGTTTACCTCAAAGAATAAATATGTAACTGGGTGTATCCAATCTCACCGGTTAAATCATGAAAATAATCAAAAAACCAAAGTGCGCAGAGCTAGCCGCTCACACGTCTGCAACTCGCATGGCGTCACGTGACCCTCGTTTCTCTGCATTGTTGATGCTTTCAGCATATCAGCAGAAATGTTAATGCGCACTATGATGCCAGTTTTGCAAAAAGCAGGTGGAACTTGTCTGTTGTGTTTTACAGAACAGTGTCTGGTATGGAAAAAAAAAAACATGCAGTGGGTTTTTTTTTCAGTCTGCATGCTTTCTTCCCACTGAAGAAAAGGAGTAAAAAAATAAAAAAAATAAGATGAAGAACAAGCAAAAGCAGACATTTGAGGACTCAGCAGTTTAGTTATTGGGGGCTATTGCCAGAGCTATATGGAAACAAATCTATCTGCATATCATCTGCTGTGTCAACATGCGAGTGATTCTGTTTTTGGGAATGGCCAGTTTCCATAACTGCTGCTGTACATAGCTCAAGAGTGCCAAGGGTGGAGGAAGAAATGGTTGACAAAATAATATACTGTGGCAGGTATGTAGATTGTTGCCAAAGACAACGAGTCAGCTTTCAGAGGAGCAGATTAGCATGTCTGAATGAGGGGGAGGAAAACTCTGAACACTGTGAATGGCAGAGAAAGAGACTGACTTTTGCCCATGTGAAGAACAATGGAAAACATTTCTGCTCATACACATATTTAAGGCAGGGGCGGACAGGCCATCGGGAGAACCGGGACTTTTCCTGAAGGGCCGGCCGCAAAACGGGGCAGAATGGGCCGTGATAATCTGAAATGGGCCGCTGCGTTATGCAGAACGGGCCAATAAACGGCGCCGCGATATGCCGAAGGGGGCAGCGATATGCAGAAAAGGACAGAGACAGCAACCCAACCCCACCCCCACCCCCCCACCCACCGCTCAACAACTTTTGGGCCAGATTACCCATCCCATCTACTCATATCTAGTATACACAGACATAAAGACAGATAGAGAGAAAGATAGATATATAGACAGACAGACAGATAGACGAGCTATAGTTAGTTAGATGATAGATAGATAGATAGATAGATAGATAGATAGATGCCAATCTTCATCACAATGTTAACCCCCAAAACTTCAGCATAACAGACACTCTTTTTAAATACCAATATATAAGAACATTAAACATTAACAAATCTCCTCATATTCTCATCTTAATCAAAAATGCATAAAACACTTAATTTTAGCACTTTTCTTTCTATCCAGCCTCATTCAAAGCATGCTGGGAAAGGGAAATTCATTGCCCAGTTTAATCAATGCAACATTAACACCACAAAAAGTACTGTATATTAATGTAGCCTCAACTTGAATGGAATAAGTAAAATATTCAACTGAAATGAATATAACGCAATCAAATCAAGTTGTGACAGAATGTTCTAGAATTGTGTTGCTTTAATTCATTTTAATTAAGTAAACTGAACAAGCAGCAAAAATCCTTTATGCACACACACACACACACACACACACACACAAACACACACACACATGCACATACACACACATGTTGGTGCGGCTATCCTTATGAGGACTCCCCATAGACATAATGATTTTTATACTGTACGAACTATAGATTCTATCCACTAATCCTCACAAAAAACTTAAAATGTCCACATAAACCACATTTATAGCATAATACCCTTGTAATTACCAGTTTGTAACCTAAAAAAATGTCCTCGTAAACCACTTAAACCTGCCCACACTCACAAACAAACACACACACACACATACACACACACACACATACACACACACACACACACACTCGTGTTGGTGCAGCTATCCTTATGAGGACTCTCCATAGACATAATGATTTTTATACTGTATGAACTATAGATTCTATCCCCTAACCCTAAACATAACCCTCACAAAAAACTTTCTGCATTTTTACATTTTCAAAAAAACATCGTTTAGTATGTTTTTTTTGGGGTTCCCTCCCCTTTTCTCCCCAATTTGGAATGCCCAATTCCCAATGTGCTCTAAATCCTCATGGTGGCGTAGTGGCTCGCCTCAATCCGGGTGGCGCCGGATGAATCTCAGTTGCCTCCACGTCTGAGACCGTCAATCCGCACATCTTATCACGTGACTTGTTGAGCGCGTTACCGCGGAGACCTAGCACGTGTGGAGGCTCACGCTATTCTCCGCGGCATCCACGCACAACTCACCACGCGCCCCACCGAGAGCGAGAACCACATTATAGCGACCACGAGGAGGTTACCCCATGTGACTCTATCCTCCCTAGCAACCGAGCCAATTTGGTTGCTTAGGAGACCTGGCTGGAGTCACTCAGCACGCCCTGGATTCAAACTCACGACTCCAGGGGTGGTAGTCAGCAGCTTTACTCGCTGAGCTACCCAGGCCCCCCGTTTAGTATGTTTTTTAAATGATTTGAATTATGGGGACACTAGAAATGTCCACATAAACCACATGTATAGCATAATACCCTAACTAAAAAAATTTCCTCCTAAACCACCCAAACCCACCCACACACACACACACACACACACACACACACACACACACACACACACACACGCACACACACATCTGTTTAAACCAGAGAAGCCTATTTGTGTACTGCTGCAAACCTTCCCATAATCCTATACTCTCTGTAAGAGAGTGGTAGAGTGCACAATATGGACACCACTCTTTTCCCACCTGTTTGAAAGTCGAAGTCAAATTGGAGCATAATGTAATATCTTAACATCAGTATTTTCATCCTCACAGCCTCTTCGGTTTAAATCAATCATAAAATTAAGGGCGCAGTGAAACTGTGTGCAGATCCACTGGCTTCAGTCTGTATTAGTGAGTTTGTGTATGGTTTAAAGTCACACTGGTGTGTTAGTGTAGGGAGGAGGGATATTGGCTGCTTTTTGAGTGTACATATTTTTTATAATAATTCATAAGAACATCAGAGCAATGGTAAGAGGTAAACCATACTGTTACAGCAGCACTCTTTTTTTTTTTTTTTGTTTTTTTTTTTGGCTTGTTTATGCTATTCCTCTGTTCTTGGCCTTTATCTGAAATGTAATGGCATGTGGGCAGAGAGAGAAGGAAAGAGAGAAAGATAGAACATTAAACAGTACACGTTAGAAAAAGAAAGGAGGTGCAAGAGAGAAAAGAATGTTTGTTCTAATCTTGATTTGAAATAGTTTTTGGGATATTTTCTGGAAGTCCTTAGTGCGGGCGGATAGATATCTCTGCTTTGGCTTGCCAACAGTGACCAGTGTTGGGTAAGTTACTCTAAAAAAGTAATTAATTACTAACTGCTAATTACAGCTTCTAAACTTTAATTAGATTACTAATTACTCTGTCTGAAAAGTAATTGCATTACTTATTACTAATTACTTTTTAAAACCCTTATCAACCTCGACCAGATGAAAAATACAAAGATGGACATGAAATTTTTCTTTTAATTCTTTCAAATAAATCATCTAAAATCAAATAAATTATTCATGAACTGGCCAAAGAATTTAAGGGGGCTGCATTAAATTAGAAAACATACATTTTAACATTAGACTTTAAATTTCGATATTGAATTCACTATTGTTTTATATAGAATTGTTCTAGAGTCTATACAGTATTTAACACAATTACATCAGAACTAATTAAATTACTGAAAAATTAAGAGTAATCCCTTACTTTACTATTTTAAATGAAAAAGTAATGTAATTACAGTAATTAATTACTTAGTAATGCATTACACCCTACACTGACAGTGACCTTAGGAAACCACATGTGTCTGCACCAGTTGAGTTCAGTGGTATTATGGTGTGTGTAATTAGGGCTAAATACAGGGGACCAATGATAGGTTGGTTTAAGTGAATTAATAGTGCTGATATGATCTCACTCAAGGCAACCTCTTGAGAAAGACATGAGCAACCAGATTAGGGGGCCAGGACTGTGTTTTGATGAAGTGAAAGCTGGAATCTACAAAAATATCTGCATGGATCTACAGTACGTACTTAGATGCCCTATCACTGAGATCTGACTATCACATACGTCAAATTAATTTTTCTCTGATCCAGGATAACTGCTTTTTGCAGAGGTGAAACATAAAAAATTTATTTCAAAACAAACTAAAAGAATCTAAAAAGTTGTTTTTTTAGGTCTACAAATATCCATCAATGTAAGTGGAACACCAGTGTGCACATTTTAGGAACACCTGATACCTACTTATTCATGCAATTATCTAATCAGCCAATCGTGTAGCAGCAGTGCAATGCATAAAATCATGCAGATATGGGTCAGAGGCTTCAGTTAATGTTCACATCAACCTTGAGAATGGGGAAAAAATTGATCTTAGTGATTCTGGCTATGGCATAATTGTTGGGGCCAGATGTTTTTAAAGACATTGCAGAAATTGGTCATTTTTGGGGCGCAATCTGTTGAGGTTTGTCTCACACAATCTGAATTGCCTTTAGGTGCTACTAGCGCACTTAGCTACAGGTAATCCATTGTAAATGCCTTTTAAACAAGACAATAAAGGTTATGTTGTTCATAAATCTATAATAAATTGATAGAAAATAACAGCATTTATGTTTTTTCAAAGTATTGTCTCAATGCACCCTGTTGAACACTACCCTCTCATCTCTCCTTCTGATGTTGTTTTTTTTAAGTGCAGCCATAAGTATGGCTGGGAATTGCCACAGACCTCATGTTTCGATATTACAACAATATTTCCTAGCAGATTCGATATGTATTGTGATATTGCGATTCTGTAAGTATTGCGATTTGATGTTTTGATATAAAAACTTCATAAAAAGATTTTTAAAAAACTTTGTAAGTCCTTTTTCTCAGAAAGAAATGTCTATTGAAGAAGAGTTGTGTCTGAAATGACAATTGTTTTCACTCTGCAATACATGATTTGCAGGTAAAAGGTAGGAATGTGCAAAACTACCAATTTAAAACTACCATTCAACCAGTCAGTGTGTTGTCTGAGCTAGGCGACTAGTTAGTGCTAGGAGGCCATTAATAAGGCTGCATTTAGTCCATTTGTATTCAACAAATAAATATATAATTTTAACTTATCAAACTTATTTTGTTAATTTAGAATATAAAATATAACATGTATTATCATAGGCTATTACTATTATCATAATGATAATTTTGCAACATACAAATGGAGGCTAAAGCGTAAACTTGTTCAAGAACCATTTCTGGGGCTTTACTGAATTATGACACACATGACAATTCACCTGTAGTCCCAATGTCGTTGCATGATATTTGCATATGCATCCTGAGTCTGAGATCCTATGCAGTGTTCTCGTAGACAACACTATTCTTACAAACAGCTCCCAGATAACTGACAGAGGAAAAAAGCATTGGCGCCAAAGCACAAATTAACTTCTGAACAAAAAAGCAAATCAGACACACGCATTGCTGGCATTTCTTTCGTCAGTTCTTCAAAATATAATCAGGTGTGTTTCCTCAAGCACGCGTCTTTGTGTCCAGCAGCATTTCTTGTCGACAGTGGTGGGTAAATGTGCAAAATTATCCGACACTGTGCATGAATACCCCAGCTGTTAGATTATAAATATTGCGAGGGCTACATGTAGTTTACGGCATTCAACGGTTTGATAAGCCTTTTTACTGCTAAACCATTTATTAAAGCAGTGTCAGACAACACCTCTCAAATAAACTTTTGGATTATGCATAATAACAGGAACACTGATCACAGCAGAGGATTTTGACGTCTGACAGTGAACAAATGGTGCTTGATGGCTGTAGCAGCTGTGCATTAAAGGACTAAATGTAAAGAATTAAAGAGACAAAATGTCTCAGAGTGAAAACCTGTTAGTGTGGAACTCTGCACAAATATAGCTTCCTATATTTATCTATTAATCACTGTAGCATTAAGATAAACATGTTTTTTGTTATTAAATAAAAAAAAAAAAGATTTTTCATTTGGGAGACGATTTTAAAATCGTTTGGCTCAAGAATCGCGATTTGTAACAGAACCGATTTTTTCCCCCAGCCTTACCATAAGTGTGCTTTCAATCTCAAAAGATTTTTTAGTAATGATCAAATCAAACATTTTAGGTATCCTTCGGGAACATTCTGTTTTGCAAACAAGAATACACTTCTCTTGTTCTGTTCCTGTTGCTTAGTAACTGGTTAGTGCACTCTACTCTTTCATAGTTTTAAAAATGGTCATTCATTGGCCTCAACTCCAACAAATGTTATGTCAGACAGCTCTAAAAGGTCTCTCAACCTGCCGAAGTGTTCTAGAGAAGTTCTTAGAGGTTTAGGTCATGAAAATACACTCCTAAATGGCCTCTTTGTATATAATCATTCAAGAAGTTTCCTACCAGGCTGATGTTATGTGTTTGATGATCAGAGAGGAGATCAGTGCAGTGCTGCACTGGACCGCTGGGTCATCTGGAAGCTCACTACAAGAACAAGGGAAGAAAAACATAATAGTGTTATATAAAGTTTTCCTACATTTCTGTCTCAGATACACAAGAAGAATCTGGGAAATAGTATGTAGACAACCTGATTTTTTAACTGAGTGATGTTTGCCCAATCAAAACTGGCCGTCATTTTGTTAGGGCGTTGTGGGTATTTTTTAGCCTGTTACTATACACTCATTTACTGGCCTTGGTCAAAAGAGCCCAAGTCTCAATGACATTCTGGTGTAGGGATGGGAATCATAAGAAATTTAATAGTTTCAATTATTTAACATTACATTAATGATTCTTTTAGTGCTTTTGAGAAAGAAATATTTGGAATAAGAAATTCAATTCTTATTGGATTTACTGCCCTCAGTAGCCTATTACCAAATAATGAGCGATTTAATATTTTAGTAGAACAGATTATTGTAAAAGGTGTGTTAACAAAGACCTTTTAATTAAGATATTTTATTATTTAACAAATTCTAATAAAATACCACTAATTACAACAAAAATCATAATGTTGTCTTTAACTTCACATTGTCATATCAATAACCATCCAGTAACTGAATTAAGTCTCAAAAGCCTTAAGTAGGCTACACATAACACAGTGACAATTGTTGGATCATTTCGAGTCAGACATGACTAAATAAATGTGTTAATAATCAGTACGTTTTTTTTTTATTTACTGAAAAGAACCAGCTGATAAGAGTCATTCACTTGCTGTATGTTTTCTGGTGTAGATTCACAAGAACCGACTCAAAAGTGTCATTTGCTTTGGAATCGGGCTACACTGGTACACAGGTATTAAAGTGATGCTTGGCTTACATTGCCTGACATAATGAACTAATATACAATACTAAAGATATAAATGATGGAAATACTGAACTGTCCATGTTCTATGTGTACAATTGATTTGGACTGAGCAGTACGGCTCTGTGAGTCAACAAATACACAAAGCTGCAACAAAACAGTGAGGTCCTGACAGGGCAGAGTTTGGCCCGAGGGCTACAGTTGTGAACGAGAGTCTCTCCATCTGATTTACTACAACAGTCTCACTACAGCTCAGCTGGAATGCATCCTACAATCCTCTCTGAAGTCTGGGATCAAAAATCATCTGGGCTTTTTCCTCCCATTCATCTGTAACTACAGCTCAGGGAAAACAAGAGCCATGCATTACTCTCTCTTTCTCACACACACAACTTTCCCTTTTTCTTTCACCACACATAGCTGCTGTGTAATGTATTGAGGTCAAAGGAACCTGCTCCCTCTGTGGCCAATCATTTAAGCTTAAGTTTTTTGTTATTTTGCTACTTTTTAGTCCTATACACTTTTATCAAACATCAAACATTAGAGGGACAGACAAATTTCCCACTCATTATGCAGAAAACCTTTGGCGACAATGTAGAGTTTGCCACAAAGCTCATTGGCAGGTAAAAAATTTTTGTGTTGAATTTGCGGAAAATTTGCAGCAAGTTTGCCAGAACTCTCGATGTTTGTAAGGGTACCTAAGACAGCATTTTAATGTATGGTAGGCAGCATAATTATCACAAGTAGATGCTGAGATGAGACGGGAGATGCTGGATCTAATCGCAGGCTTTTAATGACGATGATGACAGTGAAACAAACAAATGTGAACTCATACAGCAAAAAC